>NC_092711.1:31063694-31251194 GCF_047496885.1 Scyliorhinus torazame | reverse complement strand
TACCCTTGGTCCGTAATAAAGAATGATGTACTACACATGGACCGCTGAAAATAAGGACATACTGCCCACGGTCCACTGCAAATAATGATGTACTACACATGGATCACTGTAAATAATTATCTCCTACGCAGGGACCACTGCAAATAATGATATACCACACAGAAAATACTTTAAATAATGATGTGCTATCTTGGGGCCGCGGTAAATAATGAAATTCCACTCAGGGTCAGTTATAAATAAAGATGGACTACCCAAGCGACCACAGTAAATAATGACATTTCACACTGGGACCGCTGTAAATAATGCTGAACTACACAGGGACCACTGTAAATAATGATAGACTACCCAAGCGACCACAGTAAATAATGACATTTCACACTGGGACTACATAATGGTATACTTTCCAGGGACCACAGCAAGTAATGAGAATCCACTCTGAACCCGTTGTAAGTAATGATACACAACGCAGGGATAACTGTAAATACAGATATTCTGCACAGGGACCGCTGTTAAAAAATGATATACTACACAGAAACCACTGTAAACAATGAAATACCATCCAGTGACCACTGGAGATATTGATATAGGACACAGGGACCACTGTAAATAATGACAATACTACCCAGGGAAGACGGTAAATAATGATATACAACCCAGGGACCTCAGTAAATAATTAATGTCCACCCTGGGACGGTTGTAAATCATGATGTACCACACAGGGACCACTGCAAATAATAAGGTACTACCCAGAGATCATTTTAAACAGTGATACTATCCAGGGACCACAGCAAATATTGAAATTGTACCCTGGGACCATTCTAAATAATGATGTACTACACAGGGACCACTGTAATCAATGACATACTGCCCAGGGACCACTGCAAATAATGATAAACTACCCAGGAACCATTGTAAATAATGACATACAATCCAGAGACCACTGAAAATAATGAAATTACACCTTGGGACTGTTGTAAATAATGACACACTACCCAGGGACCATTGTAAACAATGATATACTTCAAAGGGACCACTGTAAATAATGATCTACTACAAAGGGACAACTGTAAATAATGATATACTATCTAGAGGCCACTGTAAATGATGAAATTCCATTCTAGGATTGTTGTAAATAATGACGTAGTACACAGGGACCACTGTAATTAATGACATACTGCAAAGGGACCACTGGAAATAATGACATACTATCCAAGGACCTCTGTAAATAATTATATATTACCAAGGGACCACTGAAAATAATGACATTCCACACTGGGACCGTTGGAAAGAATGAGGTACTACACAGGGACCACTGTAAAAGACACACTGTAAAATGCATACTGTAAAAGACTTACTGCCCAGGCACCACTGTAAAAAACACACTGTGAAAGACATACTGTAAAAGACATACTGCCCAGGGACCACTGTAAATAATATTATATTACCTAGCGACCAGTGTAAATAATGATATACCACCCAGGGACCGTTATAAATAATGACGTACTACACTGGGACCACTGCACATAATGATATACTGCACATAGATCACTGTGAATAATGATACACTAAACAGGTACCGCAGTAAATAATGATCTACCATCAAGGATCATGGTAAATAATGATATTCTGCCCAGGGATCACTGTAAGTGATTATATACTAGACAAGGACCCAATTAAATAATGATATACTATCTATGGCCACAGTAAATAATGATATACTATCCAGGGACCTCTGTAAACAATGGAATTCCACCCTACGATAGTTGGAAATGATTATGTACTACACAGGAATCACTGTAAATTATGATACACAAACCACGGACCATATTAAATAATAATCTACCACCAAGGAACACGGTAAATAATGTCATTCTGCCAGGGATCACTGTAAATAATTACATACTACACAGGGACCAAGATAAATAATGATAAAATACCCAGGGACTATTGTAAATAAAGAAATTCCACCCTGGGACCGGTGTAAATAATGATATACCACCCAGGGTCCACTGTAAATATTGATATAATATCCAGGCACAACTGTAAATAATGATGTTTCACCCTGGGACCGGAGTAAATAATGATGCACTACACAAAAACCACTGTAAATAATGACATACTGCCCAGAGACCACTGTAAGTACTGATATACTACCCAGGGACCACTGTAAATAATGAAATTGCAGCCTGGGACCGTTGTAAATAATGATATACTGCCCAGGGCCACAGCCAATAATGATGTCCTACACAGGGACATCTGTAAGTAATGACGTACATACCAGTATCAACTGTCAATAATGATATGCTACCCAGGGACCACAGCAAATAATGATATACTACCCAGGAACAACTGTAAACTCTGATATACTACCCAGGGACCACTGTAAATAGTGATATACTACACAGAAACCACTGTAAATAATGATATTCTAGCCAGCGACCACAGTAAATAATGATATACTACCCAGGGACCACTGTAAACAATAAAATACGCCCCATGGACCACAGTAAATGATGATGTACTGTGAAGGGAACACAGTAAATAATGATGTACTGCCCTTGGACCAGTGTCAATAATGTTATACAACACAAGTAGAACTGTGAATAATGAAATTCCACCCTGGGACCGTTGTAAATAATGATGTACAACACAGGGACCACTGTTACTAATGACAAATTATCCAGGGACCACTTTGACTAATGATATGCTGCCCAGGGACATTGTAAATTATGATATTCCACGCAGTGATCACTGTCAATAATAATATACTACCCAGGGACCACGTTAATAATGATATACTACACTGTGACCTCTGGAAATAATGATATACTACCAAGTGACCTCCTGAAATAATGATTTCCAAATCAGGAACCACTGTAAATAATGATATACTACCCAGGGGCCACTGTAAATAATGATACACTACCCAGGGATCACTGTAACTAATGAGATACTGCCCAGGGACCACTGTAAATAATGAAATACTACCCAGGAACCACTGTAAATAATGATATACAACCCAGGGACCACTGTAAATAATGATTTACTGCCCAGGAACCACTGTAAATAATGATATACTACCCCGGGACCACTGTAAATAATGATATTCTACCAGGGGCAACCGAAAACAATGATATACTACACAGTGACCTCTGGAAATAATGATAAACTAGGCAGGAACCACTGTAATTAATGATATACTACCCAGGGACCGCTGCAAATAATGATATTTTACCCAGGGACCACTGTTAAAAATGATATACTACCCAGGATCCACTGTAAATAATGATATACTACCTAGGGGCCACTAGAAATAATGATATACTTCCCAGGGACCACTGTATATAATGATATACTACCCAGGGTCCACTGTAAATAATGGTATACTACCTAGGGACCACTGTACATAATGATATACTACCTAGGGACCACTGTATATAATGATATACTACCCAGGGACCATTGTAAATAATGATATACTACCTAGGGGCCACTGTATATAATGATATACAACCCAGGGACCACAGTAAATAATGACATTTCACACTGGGACCGTTGTAAACAATGCTGAACCACACAGGGACCACTGTAAATAATGCTAGAGTACCCAAGGGACCACAGTATCTAATGATATACAACACAGGGACCGCTGTAAATAATGAAGTTCAACACGGGGACCGTTGTAAATAATTATGTATGAGACAAGGATCACTGTAAATTATGAGATACTGCCCAGTGACCACTGTAAATAATGAGATACTGCCCAGTGATCACTGTAAATAATGATATACTACCCAGGCACCGCCGTAAATCATGTAATTCCACCCTGGGACCGTTGTACATAATGATGTACTACACATGGACCACTGTAAATAACGATGTACAGCCCAGGGACCACTGCAAGTAATGATATAGTACCCAGTGTCCACTGTAAATAATCTTATACTACGCAGGGCACACTGTAAAAAAATTAAATACTCTCCAGGGACAACTGTAAATAATTATATACTACGCAGGGGCCACTGTAAATAATAATATTCTACCCAGGGACAATTGTAAATAATGAAATACTATCCAGGGACCACAGCAAATAATGAAATTCCCCCCAGGGACCGCTGTAAATAATGCTGAACTACACAGGGACCACTGCAAATAATGATAGACTACCCAAGGGACCACTGTAAAGCATGATATACTACATAGGGACCACTGTACATAATGATATACAACACAGACACCACTGTAAATAATATTATAGTGCCTTGGGACCACTGTAAATAATGATATACAACCCAGGGACCACAGTAAATAATGACATTTCACACTGGGACCGTTGTAAATAATGCTGAACTACACAGGGACCGCTGTAAATAATGATAGACTACCCAAGGGACCACAGTAAATAATGACATTTCACACTGGGAGCGTTGTAAATGATGATGTACCACAGAGGGACACTCGAAATAATGACATACAAAAAGAAACACTGTAAATAATGATGTACCACACAGGGACCACTGTAAATAATTATATACTACACAGGGACCACTGTGAATACTAATGTCCTATCCAGGGACAACTCTAAACAATGATATTCCTCACTAGGTCCGTTGTAACCAATAATGTACTACACAGAGATCACTGTACATAATGCAATACTGCCAAGGGACCGCTGCAAATACTGATATGCTACCCAGAGACCACAGTAAAAAATGATATACGAGCCAGACACCACTGTAAATAATGATATATTACACAGCAACCACTGTAAATAATGGTATACTTTCCAGGGACCACAGCAAATAATGAGGATCCACCCTTGGACCGTTCTAAGTAATGATACACTACGCAGGGATAACTGTAAATACAGATATTCTGCACAGGGACCGCTGTAAAAAATGATATACTACACAGAAACCACTGTAAACAATGAAATACCATCCAGTGACCACTGGAAATATTGATATAGGACACAGGGACCACTGTAAATAATGACAATACTACCCAGGGAAGACGGTAAATAATGAGATACTACCCAGGGACTTCAGTAAATAATGAAAGTCCACCCTGGGACGGTTGTAAATCATGATGTACCACACAGGGACCACTGCAAATAATAAGGTGCTACCCAGGGATCATTGTAAATAATGAAATACTATCCAGGGACCACAGCAAATAATAAAATTTCCCCCCAGGGACTGCTGTAAATAATGCTGAACTGCACAGGGACCACTGTAAATAATGATAGACTACCCAAGGGACCACAGTAAATAATGATATGCAACACAGACACCACTGTAAATAATATTATACTGCCCTGGGACCACTGTAAATAATGATACACTACTCAGGGACCTCTGTAAATAATGACATACTGCCCCGGGGCCAATGTAAGTAATGATGTACTGCCCAGAGACCACTGTAAATTGTGATACTGTCTCTGTCTGTGTCTGTGTCTGTGTCTGTGTCTCTGTCTGTGTCCCTGTCTGTGTCCCTGTCTGTGTCCCTGTCTCTGTCTGTGTCTGTGTCTCTGTCTGTGTCTCTGTCTGTGTCTGTGTCTCTGTCTGTGTCCCTGTCTCTGTCTGTGTCTCTGTCTGTGTCCCTGTCTGTGTCTCTGTCTCTGTCTGTGTCTCTGCCTGTGTCCCTGCCTGTGTCCCTGTCTCTGTCTGTGTCTGTGTCTCTGTCTGTGTCTCTGTCTGTGTCCCTGTCTGTGTCCCTGTCTCTGTCTGTGTCTGTGTCTCTGTCTGTGTCTCTGTCTGTGTCTCTGTCTGTGTCTGTGTCTCTGTCCCTGTCTCTGTCTGTGTCTCTGTCTGTGTCCCTGTCTCTGTCTGTGTCCCAGTTTCTGTCTGTGCCCCTGTCTGAGTCTCTGTCTCTGTCCCTGTCTCTGTCTCTGTCTCTGTCTCTGTCCCTGTCTCTGTCTGTGTCTGTGTCTCTGTCTCTGGCCCTGTCTCTGTCCCTGTCTGTGTCTCTGTCAGTGTCTCTGTCTCTGTCTGTGTCCCTGTCTGATTCTGTGTCTCTGTCTGTGTCTCTGTCTCTGTCTGTGTCCCTGTCTGTGTCTCTGTCCCTGTCCCTGTCTGTGTCTCTGTCCCTGTCTGTGTCCCTGTCCCTGTCTGTGTCCCTGTCCGTGTCTGTGTATGTGTCTCTGTCTGTGTCTCTGTCTGTGTCCCTGTCTCTGTCTGTGTCCCTGTCTGTGTCTCTGTCCCTGTCTGTGTCTGTGTCTCTGTCTCTGTCCCTGTCTCTGTCTGTGTCTCTGTCTCTGTCCCTGTCTCTGTCTGTGTCCCTGTCTGTGTCTCTGTCTGTATCTCTGTATGTGTCCCCGTCTCTGTCTGTGTCTCTGTCTGTGTATCTGACTCTGTGTCTGTCTGTGTCCCTGTCTCTGGCTGTCACTGTCTGTGTGTGTGTCTCTGTCTCTCTCTGTGTCTCTGTCTCTGTCCCTGTCTCTGTCTGTGTCCCTGTCTGTGTCCCTGTCTGTGTCCATGTCTCTGTCTGTGTCTCTGCCTGTGTCCCTGTCTCTGTCTGTGTCCCTGTCTCTGTCTGTGTCTCTGTCTGTTTCTCTGTCTCTGTCTGTGTCCCTGTCTGTGTCTCTGTCTCTGTCTCTGTCCCTGTCTCTGTCTGTGTCTCTGTCTCTGTCTCTGTCCCTGTCTCTGTCTGTGTCCCTGTCTGTGTCTCTGTCTGTGTCTCTGTCTGTGTCCCTGTCTCTGTCTGTGTCCCTGTCTCTGTCTGAATCTCTGTCTGTGTCTCTGGCTCTGTCCCTGTCTCTGTGTCTGTCTGTGTCTGTGTCCCTGTCTCTGTCTGTGTCTCTGTCCCTGTCTCTGTCTGTGTCTGTGTCTGTGTCTCTGTCCCTGTCTCTGTCTGTGTCTCTGTCTGTGTCCCTGTCTCTGTCTCTGTCCCTGTCTCTGTCCCTGTCTCTGTCTCTGTCCCTGTCTCAGTCTGTGTCTCTGTCTGTGTCCCTGTCTCTGTCTCTGTCTCTGTCCCTGTCTCTGTCTGTGTCTCTGTCTGTGTACCTGTCTCTGTCTGTGTCTCTGTCTGTGTCTCTGTCTCTGACTATGTCCCTGCCTCTGTCTGTGTTTCTGTCTCTGTCTATGTCTCTGTCTGTGTCTGTGTCTCTGTCTCTGTCCCTGTCTCTGTCTGTGTCTCTGTCTGTGTCTCTGTCTCTGTCTGTGTCTCTGTCTGTGTCTCTGTCTGTGTCCATGTCTCTGCCTCTGTCCCTGTCTCTGTCTTTGTCCCTGTCTCTGTCTGTGTCTCTGTCTCTGTCTGTGTCCCTGCCTGTGGCCCTGTCTCTGTCACTGTCCCTGTCTCTGTCTGTGTCTCAGTCTGTGTCTCTGTCCCTGTCTCTGTCTGTGTCTCTGTCTCTGTCTGTGTCTCTGTCTCTGTCTGTGCCTCTGTCTGTGTCCCTGTCTCTGTCTCTGTCCCTGTCTCTGTCTCTGTCCTGGTCTCTGTCTGTGACTCTGTCTGTGTCTCAGTCCCTCTCTGTGTCTGTGTCTGTGTCTCTGTCTGTGTCTCTGTCCCTGTCTCTGCCTGTGTCTCTGTCTCTGTCCCTGTCTCTGTGTGTGTCCCTGTCTGTGTCTCTGTCTGTGTCTCTGTCTGTGTCCCTGTCTCTGTCTGTGTCTCTGTCTGTGTATCTGTCTCTGTGTCTGTCTGTGTCCCTGTCTCTGCCTGTCACTGTCTGTGTGTGTGTCTCAGTCTCTCTCTGTGTCTCTGTCTGTGTCCCTGTCTCTGCCTGTTTCCCTGTCTGTGTCCCTGTCTCTGTCTGTGTCTATGCCTGTGTCCGTGTCTCTGTCTGTGTCCCTGTCTCTGTCTGTGTCCCTGTCTGTGTCTCTGTCCCTGTCCCTGTCTGTGTCTCTGCCCCTGTCTGTGTCCCTGTCCCTGTCTGTGTCCCTGTCCGTGTCTGTGTATGTGTCTCTGTCTGTGTCTCTGTCTGTGTCCCTGTCTCTGTCTGTGTCCCTGTCTGTGTCTCTGTCCCTGTCTGTGTCTGTGTCTCTGTCTCTGTCCCTGTCTCTGTCTGTGTCTCTGTCTCTGTCCCTGTCTCTGTCTGTGTCCCTGTCTGTGTCTCTGTCTGTATCTCTGTATGTGTCCCCGTCTCTGTCTGTGTCTCTGTCTGTGTATCTGACTCTGTGTCTGTCTGTGTCCCTGTCTCTGGCTGTCACTGTCTGTGTGTGTGTCTCTGTCTCTCTCTGTGTCTCTGTCTCTGTCCCTGTCTCTGTCTGTGTCCCTGTCTGTGTCCCTGTCTGTGTCCCTGTCTCTGTCTGTGTCTCTGCCTGTGTCCCTGTCTCTGTCTGTGTCCCTGTCTCTGTCTGTGTCTCTGTCTGTTTCTCTGCCTCTGTCTGTGTCCCTGTCTGTGTCTCTGTCTCTGTCTCTGTCCCTGTCTCTGTCTGTGTCTCTGTCTCTGTCTCTGTCCCTGTCTCTGTCTGTGTCCCTGTCTGTGTCTCTGTCTGTGTCTCTGTCTGTGTCCCTGTCTCTGTCTGTGTCCCTGTCTCTGTCTGAATCTCTGTCTGTGTCTCTGGCTCTGTCCCTGTCTCTGTGTCTGTCTGTGTCTGTGTCCCTGTCTCTGTCTGTGTCTCTGTCCCTGTCTCTGTCTGTGTCTGTGTCTGTGTCTCTGTCCCTGTCTCTGTCTGTGTCTCTGTCTGTGTCCCTGTCTCTGTCTCTGTCCCTGTCTCTGTCCCTGTCTCTGTCTCTGTCCCTGTCTCAGTCTGTGTCTCTGTCTGTGTCCCTGTCTCTGTCTCTGTCCCTGTCTCTGTCTGTGTCTTTGTCTGTGTACCTGTCTCTGTCTGTGTCTCTGTCTGTGTCTCTGTCTCTGACTATGTCCCTGTCTCTGTCTGTGTTTCTGTCTCTGTCTATGTCTGTGTCTGTGTCTGTGTCTCTGTCTCTGTCCCTGTCTCTGTCTGTGTCTCTGTCTGTGTCTCTGTCTCTGTCTGTGTCTCTGTCTGTGTCTCTGTCTGTGTCCATGTCTCTGCCTCTGTCCCTGTCTCTGTCTTTGTCCCTGTCTCTGTCTGTGTCTCTGTCTCTGTCTGTGTCCCTGCCTGTGGCCCTGTCTCTGTCACTGTCCCTGTCTCTGTCTGTGTCTCAGTCTGTGTCTCTGTCCCTGTCTCTGTCTGTGTCTCTGTCTCTGTCTGTGTCTCTGTCTCTGTCTGTGCCTCTGTCTGTGTCCCTGTCTCTGTCTCTGTCCCTGTCTCTGTCTCTGTCCTGGTCTCTGTCTGTGACTCTGTCTGTGTCTCAGTCCCTGTCTGTGTCTGTGTCTGTGTCTCTGTCTGTGTCTCTGTCCCTGTCTCTGTCTGTGTCTCTGTCTCTGTCCCTGTCTCTGTGTGTGTCCCTGTCTGTGTCTCTGTCTGTGTCTCTGTCTGTGTCCCTGTCTCTGTCTGTGTCTCTGTCTGTGTATCTGTCTCTGTGTCTGTCTGTGTGCCTGTCTCTGCCTGTCACTGTCTGTGTGTGTGTCTCAGTCTCTCTCTGTGTCTCTGTCTGTGTCCCTGTCTCTGCCTGTTTCCCTGTCTGTGTCCCTGTCTCTGTCTGTGTCTCTGCCTGTGTCCCTGTCTCTGTCTGTGTCCCTGTCTCTGTCTGTGTCTCTGTCTGTTTCTCTGTCTCCGTCTGTGTCCCTGTCTGTGTCTCTGTCTCTGTCTCTGTCCCTGTCGCTGTCTGTGTCTCTGTCTCTGTCTCTGTCCCTGTCTCTGTCTGTGTCCCTGTCTGTGTCTCTGTCTGTGTCCCTGTCTCTGTCTGTGTCCCTGTCTCTTTCTGAGTCTCTGTCTGTGTCTCTGTCTCTGTCCCTGTCTCTGTCTCTGTATGTGTCTGTGTCCCTGTCTCTGTCTGTGTCTCTGTCCCTGTCTCTGTCTGTGTCTGTGTCTCTGTCTGTGTCCCTGTCTCTGTCTGTGTCTCTGTCTCTGTCCCTGTCTCTGTCTCTGTCCCTATCTCTGTCTCTGTCCCTGTCTCAGTCTGTGTCTCTGTCTGTGTCCCTGTCTCTGTCTCTGTCCCTATCTCTGTCTGTGTCTCTGTCTGGGTACCTGTCTCTGTATGTGTCTCTGCTGTGTCTCTGTCTGTGTCTCTGTCCCTGTATCTGTCTGTGTCTCTGTCTCTGTCTATGTCTCTGTCTGTGTTTCTGTCTCTGTCCCTGTCTCAGTCTGTGTCTCTGTCTCTGTCTCTGTCTGTGTCTCCGTCTGTGTCTCTGTCTGTGTCCCTGTCTCTGTCTCTGTCCCTGTCTCTGTCTCTGTCTCTGTCTCTGTCTGTGTCTCTGTCTCTTTCTGTGTCCCAGTCTGTGTCCCTGTCTCTGTCACTGTCCCTGTCTCTGTCTGTGTCTCTGTCTGTGTCTCTGTCCCTGTCCCTGTCTGTGTCTCTGTCTCTGTCTGTGTCTCTGTCTGTGTCCCTGTCTCTGTCTCTGTCCCTGTCTCTGTCTCTGTCCTTGTTTCTGTCTGTGTCTCTGTCTGTGTCTCAGTCTCTGTCTTGGTCCCTGTCTTTGTCCCTGTCTCTGTCTCTGTCCCTGTCTCTGTCTGTGTCTCTGTCTGTGTCTGTGTCTCTGTCTCTGTCCCTGTCTCTGTCTGTGTCTCTGTCTGTGTCTCTGTCTCTGTCTGTGTCTCTGCCTGTGTCCCTGTCTCTGTCTCTGTCCCTGTCTCTGTCTGTGTCTCTGTCTCTGTCTGTGTCCCTGTCTCTGTCTCTGTCTCTGTCTCTGTCTCTGTCCCTGTCTCTGTCTATGTCTCTGCCTGTGTCTGTGTCGCTGTCTCTGTCTGTGTACCTGTCTCTGCCTGTGTCTCTGTCTGTGTCTCTGTCTCTGTCCCTGTCTCTGTCTGTGTCTCTGTCTCTGTCTGTGTCCCTGTCTCTGTCTGTGTCACTGCCTCTGTCTGTTTCTCTGTCTGTGTTTGTGTCTCTGTCTATGTCCCTGTCTCTATCTCTGTCTGTGTCTCAGTCTCTGTCCCTGTCTCTGTCTGTGTCTCTGTCTGTGTCTCTGTCTCTGTCTGTGTCCCTGTCTCTGTCTCCGCCCCTGTGTCTGTCTGTGTCTCTGTCTGTGTCCCTGTCTCTGTCTCTGTCCCTGTCTCTGTCTGTGTCTCTGTCTGTGTCTCTGTCCCTGTCCCTGTCTGTGTCTCTGTCTCTGTCTGTGTCTCTGTCTGTGTCCCTGTCTCTGTCTCTGTCCCTGTCTCTGTCTCTGTCCTTGTTTCTGTCTGTGTCTCTGTCTGTGTCTCAGTCTCTGTCTTGGTCCCTGTCTTTGTCCCTGTCTCTGTCTCTGTCCCTGTCTCTGTCTGTGTCTCTGTCTGTGTCTGTGTCTCTGTCTCTGTCCCTGTCTCTGTCTGTGTCTCTGTCTGTGTCTCTGTCTCTGTCTGTGTCTCTGCCTGTGTCCCTGTCTCTGTCTCTGTCCCTGTCTCTGTCTGTGTCTCTGTCTCTGTCTGTGTCCCTGTCTCTGTCTCTGTCTCTGTCTCTGTCTCTGTCCCTGTCTCTGTCTATGTCTCTGCCTGTGTCTGTGTCGCTGTCTCTGTCTGTGTACCTGTCTCTGCCTGTGTCTCTGTCTGTGTCTCTGTCTCTGTCCCTGTCTCTGTCTGTGTCTCTGTCTCTGTCTGTGTCCCTGTCTCTGTCTGTGTCACTGCCTCTGTCTGTTTCTCTGTCTGTGTTTGTGTCTCTGTCTATGTCCCTGTCTCTATCTCTGTCTGTGTCTCAGTCTCTGTCCCTGTCTCTGTCTGTGTCTCTGTCTGTGTCTCTGTCTCTGTCTGTGTCCCTGTCTCTGTCTCCGCCCCTGTGTCTGTCTGTGTCTCTGTCTGTGTCCCTGTCTCTGTCTCTGTCCCTGTCTCTGTCTGTGTCTCTGTCTGTGTCTCTGTCTCTGTCTCTGTCCCTGTCTGTGTCTGTGTCTCTGTCTCTGTCTATGTCTCTGTCTCTGTCTGTGCCTCTGTCTGTGTCCCTGTCTCTGTCTCTGTCCCTGTCTCTGTCTCTGTCCTGGTCTCTGTCTGTGACTCTGTCTGTGTCTCAGTCCCTGTCTGTGTCTGTGTCTGTGTCTCTGTCTGTGTCTCTGTCCCTGTCTCTGTCTGTGTCTCTGTCTCTGTCCCTGTCTCTTTGTGTGTCCCTGTCTGTGTCTCTGTCTGTGTCTCTGTCTGTGTCCCTGTCTCTGTCTGTGTCTCTGTCTGTGTATCTGTCTCTGTGTCTGTCTGTGTCCCTGTCTCTGCCTGTCACTGTCTGTGTGTGTGTCTCAGTCTCTCTCTGTGTCTCTGTCTGTGTCCCTGTCTCTGCCTGTTTCCCTGTCTGTGTCCCTGTCTCTGTCTGTGTCTCTGCCTGTGTCCCTGTCTCTGTCTGTGTCCCTGTCTCTGTCTGTGTCTCTGTCTGTTTCTCTGTCTCCGTCTGTGTCCCTGTCTGTGTCTCTGTCTCTGTCTCTGTCCCTGTCGCTGTCTGTGTCTCTGTCTCTGTCTCTGTCCCTGTCTCTGTCTGTGTCCCTGTCTGTGTCTCTGTCTGTGTCCCTGTCTCTGTCTGTGTCCCTGTCTCTTTCTGAGTCTCTGTCTGTGTCTCTGTCTCTGTCCCTGTCTCTGTCTCTGTATGTGTCTGTGTCCCTGTCTCTGTCTGTGTCTCTGTCCCTGTCTCTGTCTGTGTCTGTGTCTCTGTCTGTGTCCCTGTCTCTGTCTGTGTCTCTGTCTCTGTCCCTGTCTCTGTCTCTGTCCCTATCTCTGTCTCTGTCCCTGTCTCAGTCTGTGTCTCTGTCTGTGTCCCTGTCTCTGTCTCTGTCCCTATCTCTGTCTGTGTCTCTGTCTGGGTACCTGTCTCTGTATGTGTCTCTGCTGTGTCTCTGTCTGTGTCTCTGTCCCTGTATCTGTCTGTGTCTCTGTCTCTGTCTATGTCTCTGTCTGTGTTTCTGTCTCTGTCCCTGTCTCAGTCTGTGTCTCTGTCTCTGTCTCTGTCTGTGTCTCCGTCTGTGTCTCTGTCTGTGTCCCTGTCTCTGTCTCTGTCCCTGTCTCTGTCTCTGTCTCTGTCTCTGTCTGTGTCTCTGTCTCTTTCTGTGTCCCAGTCTGTGTCCCTGTCTCTGTCACTGTCCCTGTCTCTGTCTGTGTCTCTGTCTGTGTCTCTGTCCCTGTCCCTGTCTGTGTCTCTGTCTCTGTCTGTGTCTCTGTCTGTGTCCCTGTCTCTGTCTCTGTCCCTGTCTCTGTCTCTGTCCTTGTTTCTGTCTGTGTCTCTGTCTGTGTCTCAGTCTCTGTCTTGGTCCCTGTCTTTGTCCCTGTCTCTGTCTCTGTCCCTGTCTCTGTCTGTGTCTCTGTCTGTGTCTGTGTCTCTGTCTCTGTCCCTGTCTCTGTCTGTGTCTCTGTCTGTGTCTCTGTCTCTGTCTGTGTCTCTGCCTGTGTCCCTGTCTCTGTCTCTGTCCCTGTCTCTGTCTGTGTCTCTGTCTCTGTCTGTGTCCCTGTCTCTGTCTCTGTCTCTGTCTCTGTCTCTGTCCCTGTCTCTGTCTATGTCTCTGCCTGTGTCTGTGTCGCTGTCTCTGTCTGTGTACCTGTCTCTGCCTGTGTCTCTGTCTGTGTCTCTGTCTCTGTCCCTGTCTCTGTCTGTGTCTCTGTCTCTGTCTGTGTCCCTGTCTCTGTCTGTGTCACTGCCTCTGTCTGTTTCTCTGTCTGTGTTTGTGTCTCTGTCTATGTCCCTGTCTCTATCTCTGTCTGTGTCTCAGTCTCTGTCCCTGTCTCTGTCTGTGTCTCTGTCTGTGTCTCTGTCTCTGTCTGTGTCCCTGTCTCTGTCTCCGCCCCTGTGTCTGTCTGTGTCTCTGTCTGTGTCCCTGTCTCTGTCTCTGTCCCTGTCTCTGTCTGTGTCTCTGTCTGTGTCTCTGTCCCTGTCCCTGTCTGTGTCTCTGTCTCTGTCTGTGTCTCTGTCTGTGTCCCTGTCTCTGTCTCTGTCCCTGTCTCTGTCTCTGTCCTTGTTTCTGTCTGTGTCTCTGTCTGTGTCTCAGTCTCTGTCTTGGTCCCTGTCTTTGTCCCTGTCTCTGTCTCTGTCCCTGTCTCTGTCTGTGTCTCTGTCTGTGACTGTGTCTCTGTCTCTGTCCCTGTCTCTGTCTGTGTCTCTGTCTGTGTCTCTGTCTCTGTCTGTGTCTCTGCCTGTGTCCCTGTCTCTGTCTCTGTCCCTGTCTCTGTCTGTGTCTCTGTCTCTGTCTGTGTCCCTGTCTCTGTCTCTGTCTCTGTCTCTGTCTCTGTCCCTGTCTCTGTCTATGTCTCTGCCTGTGTCTGTGTCGCTGTCTCTGTCTGTGTACCTGTCTCTGCCTGTGTCTCTGTCTGTGTCTCTGTCTCTGTCCCTGTCTCTGTCTGTGTCTCTGTCTCTGTCTGTGTCCCTGTCTCTGTCTGTGTCACTGCCTCTGTCTGTTTCTCTGTCTGTGTTTGTGTCTCTGTCTATGTCCCTGTCTCTATCTCTGTCTGTGTCTCAGTCTCTGTCCCTGTCTCTGTCTGTGTCTCTGTCTGTGTCTCTGTCTCTGTCTGTGTCCCTGTCTCTGTCTCCGCCCCTGTGTCTGTCTGTGTCTCTGTCTGTGTCCCTGTCTCTGTCTCTGTCCCTGTCTCTGTCTGTGTCTCTGTCTGTGTCTCTGTCTCTGTCTCTGTCCCTGTCTGTGTCTGTGTCTCTGTCTCTGTCTATGTCTGTGTCTGTGTCTGTGTCTGTGTCTCTGTCTCTGTCCCTGTCTCAGTCTGTGTCTCTGTCTCTGTCTCTGTCTACGTCTATGTCTCTGTCTCTGTCTCTGTCTCTGTCCCTGTCCCTGTCTCTGTCTCTGTCTCTGTCTCTGTCTCTGTCTGTGTCTCTGTCTCTGTCTGTGTACCTGCCTGTGTCCCAGTCTCTGTCACTGTCCCTGTCTATGTCTGTGTCTCTGTCTGTGTCTCTGTCTGTGTCTCTGTCCCTGTCCCTGTCTGTGTCTGTGTCTCTGTCTCTGTCTGTGTCTCTGTCTCTGTCTGTGTCTCTGTCTGTGTCCCTGTCTCTGTCTCTGTCCCTGTCTCTGTCTCTGTCCTTGTCTCTGTCTGTGTCTCTGTCTGTGTCTCAGTCTCTGTCTGTGTCCCTGTCTTTGTCCCTGTCTCTGTCTCTGTCCCTGTCTACGTCTGTGTCTCTGTCTCTGTCTGTGTCTCTGTCTCTGTCCCTGTCTCTGTCTGTGTCTCTGTCTCTGTCTCTGTCTGTGTCTCTGTCTGTGTCCCTGTCTCTGTCTCTGTCCCTGTCTCTGTCTGTGTCTCTGTCTCTGTCTCTGTCTGTGTCCCTGTCTCTGTCTCTGTCTCTGTCCCTGTCTCTGTCTATGTCTCTGTCTGTGTCTGTGTCGCTGTCTCTGTCTGTGTACCTGTCTCTGCCTGTGTCTCTGTCTATGTCTCTGTCTCTGTCCCTGTCTCTGTCTGTGTCTCTGTCTCTGTCTGTGTCCCTGTCTCTGTCTGTGTCACTGCCTCTGTCTGTTTTTCTATCTGTGTTTGTGTCTCTGTCTATGTCCCTGTCTCTATCTCTGTCTGTGTCTCAGTCTCTGTCCCTGTCTCTGTCTGTGTCTCTGTCTCTGTCTGTGTCTCTGTCTCTGCCCCTGCCCCTGTCTCTGTCTGTGTCTCTGTCTCTGTCTCTGTCTCTGTCTGTGTCTCTGTCTGTGTCATTGTCTCTGTCGCTGTCTCTGTCTATGTCTCTGCCTGTGTCTGTGTCGCTGTCTCTGTCTGTGTACCTGCCTCTGCCTGTCTCTGTTTGTGTCTCTGTCTCTGTCCCTGTCTCTGTCTGTGTCTCTGTCTCTGTCTGTGTCCCTGTCTCTGTCTGTGTCACTGCCTCTGTCTGTTTCTCTGTCTGTGTTTGTGTCTCTGTCTATGTCCCTGTCTCTATCTCTGTCTGTGTCTCAGTCTCTGTCCCTGTCTCTGTCTGTGTCTCTGTCTGTGTCTCTGTCACTGTCTGTGTCCCTGTCTCTCTCTCCGCCCCTGGCTCTGTCTGTGTCTCTGTCTGTGTCCCTGTCTCTGTCTCTGTCCCTGTCTCTGTCTGTGTCTCTGTCTGTGTACATGTCTCTGTCTGTGTCTCTGTCTGTGTCTGTGTCTCTGTCTCTGTCCCTGTCTCTGTCTGTGTCTCTGTCTCTGTCTATGTCTCTGTCTGTGTCTGTGTCTCTGTCTCTGTCCCTGTCTCAGTTTGTGTCTCTGTCTCTGTCTCTGTCTGTGTCTATGTCTCTGTCTGTGTCTGTGTCCCTGTCTCTGTCTGTGTCCCTGTCTCTGTCTCTGTCTCTGTCTGTGTCTCTGTCTGTGTCTCTGTCTCTGTCTGTGTCCCTGCCTGTGTCCCTGTCTCTGTCACTGTCCCTGTCTCTGTCTGTGTCTCTGTCTGTGTCTCTGTCTGTGTCTCTGTCCCTGTCCCTGTCTGTGTCTGTGTCTCTGTCTGTGTCTCTGTCTCTGTCTCTGTCTCTGTCTGTGTCCCTGTCTCTGTCTCTGTCCTTGTCTCTCTCTGTGTCTCTGTCTGTGTCTCAGTCTCTGTCTGTGTCCCTCTCTTTGTCCCTGTCTCTGTCTCTGTCCCTGTCTCTGTCTGTGTCTCTGTCTCTGTCTCTGTCTGTGTCTCTGTCTCTTTCCCTGTCTCTGTCTGTGTCTCTGTCTGTGTCTCTGTCTCTGTCTCTGTCTGTGTCTCTGTCTCTGTCTGTGTCCCTGTCTCTGTCTCTGTCCCTGTCTATGTCTGTGTCTCTGTCTCTGTCTCCGTCTGTGTCCCTGTCTCTGTCTCTGTCTCTGTCCCTGTCTCTGTCTATGTCTCTGTCTGTGTCTGTGTCGCTGTCTCTGTCTGTGTACCTGTCTCTGCCTGTGTCTCTGTCTGTGTCTCTGTCTCTGTCCCTGTCTCTGTCTGTGTCTCTGTCTCTGTCTGTGTCCCTGTCTCTGTCTGTGTCACTGCCTCTGTCTGTTTCTCTATCTATGTTTGTGTCTCTGTCTATGTCCCTGTCTCTATCTCTGTCTGTGTCTCAGTCTCTGTCTATGTCCCTGTCTCTATCTCTGTCTGTGTCTCAGTCTCTGTCCCTGTCTCTGTCTGTGTCTCTGTCTGTGTCTCTGTCTCTGTCTGTGTCCCTGTCTCTGTCTCCGCCCCTGTGTCTGTCTGTGTCTCTGTCTGTGTCCCTGTCTCTGTCTCTGTCCCTGTCTCTGTCTGTGTCTCTGTCTGTGTCTCTGTCTCTGTCTCTGTCCCTGTCTGTGTCTGTGTCTCTGTCTCTGTCTATGTCTCTGTCTCTGTCTGTGCCTCTGTCTGTGTCCCTGTCTCTGTCTCTGTCCCTGTCTCTGTCTCTGTCCTGGTCTCTGTCTGTGACTCTGTCTGTGTCTCAGTCCCTGTCTGTGTCTGTGTCTGTGTCTCTGTCTGTGTCTCTGTCCCTGTCTCTGTCTGTGTCTCTGTCTCTGTCCCTGTCTCTTTGTGTGTCCCTGTCTGTGTCTCTGTCTGTGTCTCTGTCTGTGTCCCTGTCTCTGTCTGTGTCTCTGTCTGTGTATCTGTCTCTGTGTCTGTCTGTGTCCCTGTCTCTGCCTGTCACTGTCTGTGTGTGTGTCTCAGTCTCTCTCTGTGTCTCTGTCTGTGTCCCTGTCTCTGCCTGTTTCCCTGTCTGTGTCCCTGTCTCTGTCTGTGTCTCTGCCTGTGTCCCTGTCTCTGTCTGTGTCCCTGTCTCTGTCTGTGTCTCTGTCTGTTTCTCTGTCTCCGTCTGTGTCCCTGTCTGTGTCTCTGTCTCTGTCTCTGTCCCTGTCGCTGTCTGTGTCTCTGTCTCTGTCTCTGTCCCTGTCTCTGTCTGTGTCCCTGTCTGTGTCTCTGTCTGTGTCCCTGTCTCTGTCTGTGTCCCTGTCTCTTTCTGAGTCTCTGTCTGTGTCTCTGTCTCTGTCCCTGTCTCTGTCTCTGTATGTGTCTGTGTCCCTGTCTCTGTCTGTGTCTCTGTCCCTGTCTCTGTCTGTGTCTGTGTCTCTGTCTGTGTCCCTGTCTCTGTCTGTGTCTCTGTCTCTGTCCCTGTCTCTGTCTCTGTCCCTATCTCTGTCTCTGTCCCTGTCTCAGTCTGTGTCTCTGTCTGTGTCCCTGTCTCTGTCTCTGTCCCTATCTCTGTCTGTGTCTCTGTCTGGGTACCTGTCTCTGTATGTGTCTCTGCTGTGTCTCTGTCTGTGTCTCTGTCCCTGTATCTGTCTGTGTCTCTGTCTCTGTCTATGTCTCTGTCTGTGTTTCTGTCTCTGTCCCTGTCTCAGTCTGTGTCTCTGTCTCTGTCTCTGTCTGTGTCTCCGTCTGTGTCTCTGTCTGTGTCCCTGTCTCTGTCTCTGTCCCTGTCTCTGTCTCTGTCTCTGTCTCTGTCTGTGTCTCTGTCTCTTTCTGTGTCCCAGTCTGTGTCCCTGTCTCTGTCACTGTCCCTGTCTCTGTCTGTGTCTCTGTCTGTGTCTCTGTCCCTGTCCCTGTCTGTGTCTCTGTCTCTGTCTG
Organism: Scyliorhinus torazame; assembly: GCF_047496885.1. Taxonomy (NCBI): domain Eukaryota; kingdom Metazoa; phylum Chordata; class Chondrichthyes; order Carcharhiniformes; family Scyliorhinidae; genus Scyliorhinus; species Scyliorhinus torazame. The sequence continues at coordinate 31,232,876 of NC_092711.1, read as the reverse complement.
TGTCTCTGTCTGTGTCCCTGTCTCTGTCTCTGTCCCTGTCTCTGTCTCTGTCCTTGTTTCTGTCTGTGTCTCTGTCTGTGTCTCAGTCTCTGTCTTGGTCCCTGTCTTTGTCCCTGTCTCTGTCTCTGTCCCTGTCTCTGTCTGTGTCTCTGTCTGTGTCTGTGTCTCTGTCTCTGTCCCTGTCTCTGTCTGTGTCTCTGTCTGTGTCTCTGTCTCTGTCTGTGTCTCTGCCTGTGTCCCTGTCTCTGTCTCTGTCCCTGTCTCTGTCTGTGTCTCTGTCTCTGTCTGTGTCCCTGTCTCTGTCTCTGTCTCTGTCTCTGTCTCTGTCCCTGTCTCTGTCTATGTCTCTGCCTGTGTCTGTGTCGCTGTCTCTGTCTGTGTACCTGTCTCTGCCTGTGTCTCTGTCTGTGTCTCTGTCTCTGTCCCTGTCTCTGTCTGTGTCTCTGTCTCTGTCTGTGTCCCTGTCTCTGTCTGTGTCACTGCCTCTGTCTGTTTCTCTGTCTGTGTTTGTGTCTCTGTCTATGTCCCTGTCTCTATCTCTGTCTGTGTCTCAGTCTCTGTCCCTGTCTCTGTCTGTGTCTCTGTCTGTGTCTCTGTCTCTGTCTGTGTCCCTGTCTCTGTCTCCGCCCCTGTGTCTGTCTGTGTCTCTGTCTGTGTCCCTGTCTCTGTCTCTGTCCCTGTCTCTGTCTGTGTCTCTGTCTGTGTCTCTGTCCCTGTCCCTGTCTGTGTCTCTGTCTCTGTCTGTGTCTCTGTCTGTGTCCCTGTCTCTGTCTCTGTCCCTGTCTCTGTCTCTGTCCTTGTTTCTGTCTGTGTCTCTGTCTGTGTCTCAGTCTCTGTCTTGGTCCCTGTCTTTGTCCCTGTCTCTGTCTCTGTCCCTGTCTCTGTCTGTGTCTCTGTCTGTGACTGTGTCTCTGTCTCTGTCCCTGTCTCTGTCTGTGTCTCTGTCTGTGTCTCTGTCTCTGTCTGTGTCTCTGCCTGTGTCCCTGTCTCTGTCTCTGTCCCTGTCTCTGTCTGTGTCTCTGTCTCTGTCTGTGTCCCTGTCTCTGTCTCTGTCTCTGTCTCTGTCTCTGTCCCTGTCTCTGTCTATGTCTCTGCCTGTGTCTGTGTCGCTGTCTCTGTCTGTGTACCTGTCTCTGCCTGTGTCTCTGTCTGTGTCTCTGTCTCTGTCCCTGTCTCTGTCTGTGTCTCTGTCTCTGTCTGTGTCCCTGTCTCTGTCTGTGTCACTGCCTCTGTCTGTTTCTCTGTCTGTGTTTGTGTCTCTGTCTATGTCCCTGTCTCTATCTCTGTCTGTGTCTCAGTCTCTGTCCCTGTCTCTGTCTGTGTCTCTGTCTGTGTCTCTGTCTCTGTCTGTGTCCCTGTCTCTGTCTCCGCCCCTGTGTCTGTCTGTGTCTCTGTCTGTGTCCCTGTCTCTGTCTCTGTCCCTGTCTCTGTCTGTGTCTCTGTCTGTGTCTCTGTCTCTGTCTCTGTCCCTGTCTGTGTCTGTGTCTCTGTCTCTGTCTATGTCTGTGTCTGTGTCTGTGTCTGTGTCTCTGTCTCTGTCCCTGTCTCAGTCTGTGTCTCTGTCTCTGTCTCTGTCTACGTCTATGTCTCTGTCTCTGTCTCTGTCTCTGTCCCTGTCCCTGTCTCTGTCTCTGTCTCTGTCTCTGTCTCTGTCTGTGTCTCTGTCTCTGTCTGTGTACCTGCCTGTGTCCCAGTCTCTGTCACTGTCCCTGTCTATGTCTGTGTCTCTGTCTGTGTCTCTGTCTGTGTCTCTGTCCCTGTCCCTGTCTGTGTCTGTGTCTCTGTCTCTGTCTGTGTCTCTGTCTCTGTCTGTGTCTCTGTCTGTGTCCCTGTCTCTGTCTCTGTCCCTGTCTCTGTCTCTGTCCTTGTCTCTGTCTGTGTCTCTGTCTGTGTCTCAGTCTCTGTCTGTGTCCCTGTCTTTGTCCCTGTCTCTGTCTCTGTCCCTGTCTACGTCTGTGTCTCTGTCTCTGTCTGTGTCTCTGTCTCTGTCCCTGTCTCTGTCTGTGTCTCTGTCTCTGTCTCTGTCTGTGTCTCTGTCTGTGTCCCTGTCTCTGTCTCTGTCCCTGTCTCTGTCTGTGTCTCTGTCTCTGTCTCTGTCTGTGTCCCTGTCTCTGTCTCTGTCTCTGTCCCTGTCTCTGTCTATGTCTCTGTCTGTGTCTGTGTCGCTGTCTCTGTCTGTGTACCTGTCTCTGCCTGTGTCTCTGTCTATGTCTCTGTCTCTGTCCCTGTCTCTGTCTGTGTCTCTGTCTCTGTCTGTGTCCCTGTCTCTGTCTGTGTCACTGCCTCTGTCTGTTTTTCTATCTGTGTTTGTGTCTCTGTCTATGTCCCTGTCTCTATCTCTGTCTGTGTCTCAGTCTCTGTCCCTGTCTCTGTCTGTGTCTCTGTCTCTGTCTGTGTCTCTGTCTCTGCCCCTGCCCCTGTCTCTGTCTGTGTCTCTGTCTCTGTCTCTGTCTGTGTCTCTGTCTGTGTCATTGTCTCTGTCGCTGTCTCTGTCTATGTCTCTGCCTGTGTCTGTGTCGCTGTCTCTGTCTGTGTACCTGCCTCTGCCTGTCTCTGTTTGTGTCTCTGTCTCTGTCCCTGTCTCTGTCTGTGTCTCTGTCTCTGTCTGTGTCCCTGTCTCTGTCTGTGTCACTGCCTCTGTCTGTTTCTCTGTCTGTGTTTGTGTCTCTGTCTATGTCCCTGTCTCTATCTCTGTCTGTGTCTCAGTCTCTGTCCCTGTCTCTGTCTGTGTCTCTGTCTGTGTCTCTGTCACTGTCTGTGTCCCTGTCTCTCTCTCCGCCCCTGGCTCTGTCTGTGTCTCTGTCTGTGTCCCTGTCTCTGTCTCTGTCCCTGTCTCTGTCTGTGTCTCTGTCTGTGTACATGTCTCTGTCTGTGTCTCTGTCTGTGTCTGTGTCTCTGTCTCTGTCCCTGTCTCTGTCTGTGTCTCTGTCTCTGTCTATGTCTCTGTCTGTGTCTGTGTCTCTGTCTCTGTCCCTGTCTCAGTTTGTGTCTCTGTCTCTGTCTCTGTCTGTGTCTATGTCTCTGTCTGTGTCTGTGTCCCTGTCTCTGTCTGTGTCCCTGTCTCTGTCTCTGTCTCTGTCTGTGTCTCTGTCTGTGTCTCTGTCTCTGTCTGTGTCCCTGCCTGTGTCCCTGTCTCTGTCACTGTCCCTGTCTCTGTCTGTGTCTCTGTCTGTGTCTCTGTCTGTGTCTCTGTCCCTGTCCCTGTCTGTGTCTGTGTCTCTGTCTGTGTCTCTGTCTCTGTCTCTGTCTCTGTCTGTGTCCCTGTCTCTGTCTCTGTCCTTGTCTCTCTCTGTGTCTCTGTCTGTGTCTCAGTCTCTGTCTGTGTCCCTCTCTTTGTCCCTGTCTCTGTCTCTGTCCCTGTCTCTGTCTGTGTCTCTGTCTCTGTCTCTGTCTGTGTCTCTGTCTCTTTCCCTGTCTCTGTCTGTGTCTCTGTCTGTGTCTCTGTCTCTGTCTCTGTCTGTGTCTCTGTCTCTGTCTGTGTCCCTGTCTCTGTCTCTGTCCCTGTCTATGTCTGTGTCTCTGTCTCTGTCTCCGTCTGTGTCCCTGTCTCTGTCTCTGTCTCTGTCCCTGTCTCTGTCTATGTCTCTGTCTGTGTCTGTGTCGCTGTCTCTGTCTGTGTACCTGTCTCTGCCTGTGTCTCTGTCTGTGTCTCTGTCTCTGTCCCTGTCTCTGTCTGTGTCTCTGTCTCTGTCTGTGTCCCTGTCTCTGTCTGTGTCACTGCCTCTGTCTGTTTCTCTATCTATGTTTGTGTCTCTGTCTATGTCCCTGTCTCTATCTCTGTCTGTGTCTCAGTCTCTGTCCCTGTCTCTGTCTGTGTCTCTGTCTGTGTCTCTGTCTCTGTCTGTGTCTCTGTCTCTGCCCCTGCCCCTGCATTTGTCTGTGTCTCTGTCTCTGTCTCTGTCCCTGTCTCTATCTGTGTCTCTGTCTGTGTCTCTGTCTGTCTGTGTCCCTGTCTCTGTCCCTGTCTATGTCTGTGCCTCTGTCTGTGTCTCTGTCTCTGTCCCTGTCCCTGTCTCTGTCTGTGTCTCTGTCTGTGTCATTGTCTCTGTCTGTGTTACTGTCTCTGTCTCTGTCTCTGTCTGTGTCTCTGTCTGTGTCTCTGTCTCTGTCCCTGTCACTGTTTGTGTCTCTGTCTGTGTCTCTGCCTGTGTGTCTGTCTCTGTCTCTGTCTCTGTCCCTGTCTCTGTCTGTGTCTCTGTCTGTGACTCTGTCTCTGTCTGTGTCTCTGTCTCTATCTCTGTCCCTGTCTCTGTCTGTTTCTCTGTATGTGTCTCTGTCTGTGTCTCTGTCTCTGTTTGTGTCTCTGTCTTTGTCTCTGTCCCTGTCTCTGTCTGTGTCTCTGTCTCTGTCTCTGTCCCTGTCTCTGTCTGTGTCTCTGTCTGTGTCTCTGTCTCTGTCTGTGTCCCTATCTCTGTCTCTGTTCCTGTCTCTGTCTGTGTCCCTGTCTGTGTCTCTCTCCCTCTCTCTGTCTGTGTCTCTGTCTCTGTCTGTGTCCCTGTCTCTGTCTGTGTCACTGCCTCTGTCTGTTTCTCTGTCTGTGTTTGTGTCTCTGTCTATGTCCCTGTCTCTATCTCTGTCTGTGTCTCAGTCTCTGTCCCTGTCTCTGTCTGTGTCTCTGTCTGTGTCTCTGTCTCTGTCTCTGCCCCTGTCTCTGTCTGTGTCTCTGTCTCTGTCTCTGTCCCTGTCTCTGTCTGTGTCTCTGTCTGTGTCTCTGTCTGTCTGTGTCACTGTCTCTGTCTCTGTCCCTGTCTATGTCTGTGTCTCTGTCTGTGTCTCTGTCTCTGTCCCTGTCCCTGTCTCTGTCTGTGTCTCTGTCTGTGTCATTGTCTCTGTCTGTGTCACTGTCTCTGTCTCTGTCTGTGTCTCTGTCTGTGTCCCTGTCTCTGCCTGTCACTGTCTGTGTGTGTGTCTCAGTCTCTCTCTGTGTCTCTGTCTCTGTCCCTGTCTCTGTCTGTGTCTCTGTCTGTGACTGTGTCTCTGTCTCTGTCCCTGTCTCTGTCTGTGTCTCTGTCTGTGTCTCTGTCTCTGTCTGTGTCTCTGCCTGTGTCCCTGTCTCTGTCTCTGTCCCTGTCTCTGTCTGTGTCTCTGTCTCTGTCTGTGTCCCTGTCTCTGTCTCTGTCTCTGTCTCTGTCTCTGTCCCTGTCTCTGTCTATGTCTCTGCCTGTGTCTGTGTCGCTGTCTCTGTCTGTGTACCTGTCTCTGCCTGTGTCTCTGTCTGTGTCTCTGTCTCTGTCCCTGTCTCTGTCTGTGTCTCTGTCTCTGTCTGTGTCCCTGTCTCTGTCTGTGTCACTGCCTCTGTCTGTTTCTCTGTCTGTGTTTGTGTCTCTGTCTATGTCCCTGTCTCTATCTCTGTCTGTGTCTCAGTCTCTGTCCCTGTCTCTGTCTGTGTCTCTGTCTGTGTCTCTGTCTCTGTCTGTGTCCCTGTCTCTGTCTCCGCCCCTGTGTCTGTCTGTGTCTCTGTCTGTGTCCCTGTCTCTGTCTCTGTCCCTGTCTCTGTCTGTGTCTCTGTCTGTGTCTCTGTCTCTGTCTCTGTCCCTGTCTGTGTCTGTGTCTCTGTCTCTGTCTATGTCTGTGTCTGTGTCTGTGTCTGTGTCTCTGTCTCTGTCCCTGTCTCAGTCTGTGTCTCTGTCTCTGTCTCTGTCTACGTCTATGTCTCTGTCTCTGTCTCTGTCTCTGTCCCTGTCCCTGTCTCTGTCTCTGTCTCTGTCTCTGTCTCTGTCTGTGTCTCTGTCTCTGTCTGTGTACCTGCCTGTGTCCCAGTCTCTGTCACTGTCCCTGTCTATGTCTGTGTCTCTGTCTGTGTCTCTGTCTGTGTCTCTGTCCCTGTCCCTGTCTGTGTCTGTGTCTCTGTCTCTGTCTGTGTCTCTGTCTCTGTCTGTGTCTCTGTCTGTGTCCCTGTCTCTGTCTCTGTCCCTGTCTCTGTCTCTGTCCTTGTCTCTGTCTGTGTCTCTGTCTGTGTCTCAGTCTCTGTCTGTGTCCCTGTCTTTGTCCCTGTCTCTGTCTCTGTCCCTGTCTACGTCTGTGTCTCTGTCTCTGTCTGTGTCTCTGTCTCTGTCCCTGTCTCTGTCTGTGTCTCTGTCTCTGTCTCTGTCTGTGTCTCTGTCTGTGTCCCTGTCTCTGTCTCTGTCCCTGTCTCTGTCTGTGTCTCTGTCTCTGTCTCTGTCTGTGTCCCTGTCTCTGTCTCTGTCTCTGTCCCTGTCTCTGTCTATGTCTCTGTCTGTGTCTGTGTCGCTGTCTCTGTCTGTGTACCTGTCTCTGCCTGTGTCTCTGTCTATGTCTCTGTCTCTGTCCCTGTCTCTGTCTGTGTCTCTGTCTCTGTCTGTGTCCCTGTCTCTGTCTGTGTCACTGCCTCTGTCTGTTTTTCTATCTGTGTTTGTGTCTCTGTCTATGTCCCTGTCTCTATCTCTGTCTGTGTCTCAGTCTCTGTCCCTGTCTCTGTCTGTGTCTCTGTCTCTGTCTGTGTCTCTGTCTCTGCCCCTGCCCCTGTCTCTGTCTGTGTCTCTGTCTCTGTCTCTGTCTCTGTCTGTGTCTCTGTCTGTGTCATTGTCTCTGTCGCTGTCTCTGTCTATGTCTCTGCCTGTGTCTGTGTCGCTGTCTCTGTCTGTGTACCTGCCTCTGCCTGTCTCTGTTTGTGTCTCTGTCTCTGTCCCTGTCTCTGTCTGTGTCTCTGTCTCTGTCTGTGTCCCTGTCTCTGTCTGTGTCACTGCCTCTGTCTGTTTCTCTGTCTGTGTTTGTGTCTCTGTCTATGTCCCTGTCTCTATCTCTGTCTGTGTCTCAGTCTCTGTCCCTGTCTCTGTCTGTGTCTCTGTCTGTGTCTCTGTCACTGTCTGTGTCCCTGTCTCTCTCTCCGCCCCTGGCTCTGTCTGTGTCTCTGTCTGTGTCCCTGTCTCTGTCTCTGTCCCTGTCTCTGTCTGTGTCTCTGTCTGTGTACATGTCTCTGTCTGTGTCTCTGTCTGTGTCTGTGTCTCTGTCTCTGTCCCTGTCTCTGTCTGTGTCTCTGTCTCTGTCTATGTCTCTGTCTGTGTCTGTGTCTCTGTCTCTGTCCCTGTCTCAGTTTGTGTCTCTGTCTCTGTCTCTGTCTGTGTCTATGTCTCTGTCTGTGTCTGTGTCCCTGTCTCTGTCTGTGTCCCTGTCTCTGTCTCTGTCTCTGTCTGTGTCTCTGTCTGTGTCTCTGTCTCTGTCTGTGTCCCTGCCTGTGTCCCTGTCTCTGTCACTGTCCCTGTCTCTGTCTGTGTCTCTGTCTGTGTCTCTGTCTGTGTCTCTGTCCCTGTCCCTGTCTGTGTCTGTGTCTCTGTCTGTGTCTCTGTCTCTGTCTCTGTCTCTGTCTGTGTCCCTGTCTCTGTCTCTGTCCTTGTCTCTCTCTGTGTCTCTGTCTGTGTCTCAGTCTCTGTCTGTGTCCCTCTCTTTGTCCCTGTCTCTGTCTCTGTCCCTGTCTCTGTCTGTGTCTCTGTCTCTGTCTCTGTCTGTGTCTCTGTCTCTTTCCCTGTCTCTGTCTGTGTCTCTGTCTGTGTCTCTGTCTCTGTCTCTGTCTGTGTCTCTGTCTCTGTCTGTGTCCCTGTCTCTGTCTCTGTCCCTGTCTATGTCTGTGTCTCTGTCTCTGTCTCCGTCTGTGTCCCTGTCTCTGTCTCTGTCTCTGTCCCTGTCTCTGTCTATGTCTCTGTCTGTGTCTGTGTCGCTGTCTCTGTCTGTGTACCTGTCTCTGCCTGTGTCTCTGTCTGTGTCTCTGTCTCTGTCCCTGTCTCTGTCTGTGTCTCTGTCTCTGTCTGTGTCCCTGTCTCTGTCTGTGTCACTGCCTCTGTCTGTTTCTCTATCTATGTTTGTGTCTCTGTCTATGTCCCTGTCTCTATCTCTGTCTGTGTCTCAGTCTCTGTCCCTGTCTCTGTCTGTGTCTCTGTCTGTGTCTCTGTCTCTGTCTGTGTCTCTGTCTCTGCCCCTGCCCCTGCATTTGTCTGTGTCTCTGTCTCTGTCTCTGTCCCTGTCTCTATCTGTGTCTCTGTCTGTGTCTCTGTCTGTCTGTGTCCCTGTCTCTGTCCCTGTCTATGTCTGTGCCTCTGTCTGTGTCTCTGTCTCTGTCCCTGTCCCTGTCTCTGTCTGTGTCTCTGTCTGTGTCATTGTCTCTGTCTGTGTTACTGTCTCTGTCTCTGTCTCTGTCTGTGTCTCTGTCTGTGTCTCTGTCTCTGTCCCTGTCACTGTTTGTGTCTCTGTCTGTGTCTCTGCCTGTGTGTCTGTCTCTGTCTCTGTCTCTGTCCCTGTCTCTGTCTGTGTCTCTGTCTGTGACTCTGTCTCTGTCTGTGTCTCTGTCTCTATCTCTGTCCCTGTCTCTGTCTGTTTCTCTGTATGTGTCTCTGTCTGTGTCTCTGTCTCTGTTTGTGTCTCTGTCTTTGTCTCTGTCCCTGTCTCTGTCTGTGTCTCTGTCTCTGTCTCTGTCCCTGTCTCTGTCTGTGTCTCTGTCTGTGTCTCTGTCTCTGTCTGTGTCCCTATCTCTGTCTCTGTTCCTGTCTCTGTCTGTGTCCCTGTCTGTGTCTCTCTCCCTCTCTCTGTCTGTGTCTCTGTCTCTGTCTGTGTCCCTGTCTCTGTCTGTGTCACTGCCTCTGTCTGTTTCTCTGTCTGTGTTTGTGTCTCTGTCTATGTCCCTGTCTCTATCTCTGTCTGTGTCTCAGTCTCTGTCCCTGTCTCTGTCTGTGTCTCTGTCTGTGTCTCTGTCTCTGTCTCTGCCCCTGTCTCTGTCTGTGTCTCTGTCTCTGTCTCTGTCCCTGTCTCTGTCTGTGTCTCTGTCTGTGTCTCTGTCTGTCTGTGTCACTGTCTCTGTCTCTGTCCCTGTCTATGTCTGTGTCTCTGTCTGTGTCTCTGTCTCTGTCCCTGTCCCTGTCTCTGTCTGTGTCTCTGTCTGTGTCATTGTCTCTGTCTGTGTCACTGTCTCTGTCTCTGTCTGTGTCTCTGTCTGTGTCCCTGTCTCTGCCTGTCACTGTCTGTGTGTGTGTCTCAGTCTCTCTCTGTGTCTCTGTCTGTGTCCCTGTCTCTGCCTGTTTCCCTGTCTGTGTCCCTGTCTCTGTCTGTGTCTCTGCCTGTGTCCCTGTCTCTGTCTGTGTCCCTGTCTCTGTCTGTGTCTCTGTCTGTTTCTCTGTCTCCGTCTGTGTCCCTGTCTGTGTCTCTGTCTCTGTCTCTGTCCCTGTCGCTGTCTGTGTCTCTGTCTCTGTCTCTGTCCCTGTCTCTGTCTGTGTCCCTGTCTGTGTCTCTGTCTGTGTCCCTGTCTCTGTCTGTGTCCCTGTCTCTTTCTGAGTCTCTGTCTGTGTCTCTGTCTCTGTCCCTGTCTCTGTCTCTGTATGTGTCTGTGTCCCTGTCTCTGTCTGTGTCTCTGTCCCTGTCTCTGTCTGTGTCTGTGTCTCTGTCTGTGTCCCTGTCTCTGTCTGTGTCTCTGTCTCTGTCCCTGTCTCTGTCTCTGTCCCTATCTCTGTCTCTGTCCCTGTCTCAGTCTGTGTCTCTGTCTGTGTCCCTGTCTCTGTCTCTGTCCCTATCTCTGTCTGTGTCTCTGTCTGGGTACCTGTCTCTGTATGTGTCTCTGCTGTGTCTCTGTCTGTGTCTCTGTCCCTGTATCTGTCTGTGTCTCTGTCTCTGTCTATGTCTCTGTCTGTGTTTCTGTCTCTGTCCCTGTCTCAGTCTGTGTCTCTGTCTCTGTCTCTGTCTGTGTCTCCGTCTGTGTCTCTGTCTGTGTCCCTGTCTCTGTCTCTGTCCCTGTCTCTGTCTCTGTCTCTGTCTCTGTCTGTGTCTCTGTCTCTTTCTGTGTCCCAGTCTGTGTCCCTGTCTCTGTCACTGTCCCTGTCTCTGTCTGTGTCTCTGTCTGTGTCTCTGTCCCTGTCCCTGTCTGTGTCTCTGTCTCTGTCTGTGTCTCTGTCTGTGTCCCTGTCTCTGTCTCTGTCCCTGTCTCTGTCTCTGTCCTTGTTTCTGTCTGTGTCTCTGTCTGTGTCTCAGTCTCTGTCTTGGTCCCTGTCTTTGTCCCTGTCTCTGTCTCTGTCCCTGTCTCTGTCTGTGTCTCTGTCTGTGTCTGTGTCTCTGTCTCTGTCCCTGTCTCTGTCTGTGTCTCTGTCTGTGTCTCTGTCTCTGTCTGTGTCTCTGCCTGTGTCCCTGTCTCTGTCTCTGTCCCTGTCTCTGTCTGTGTCTCTGTCTCTGTCTGTGTCCCTGTCTCTGTCTCTGTCTCTGTCTCTGTCCCTGTCTCTGTCTATGTCTCTGCCTGTGTCTGTGTCGCTGTCTCTGTCTGTGTACCTGTCTCTGCCTGTGTCTCTGTCTGTGTCTCTGTCTCTGTCCCTGTCTCTGTCTGTGTCTCTGTCTCTGTCTGTGTCCCTGTCTCTGTCTGTGTCACTGCCTCTGTCTGTTTCTCTGTCTGTGTTTGTGTCTCTGTCTATGTCCCTGTCTCTATCTCTGTCTGTGTCTCAGTCTCTGTCCCTGTCTCTGTCTGTGCCTCTGTCTGTGTCTCTGTCTCTGTCTGTGTCCCTGTCTCTGTCTCCGCCCCTGTGTCTGTCTGTGTCTCTGTCTGTGTCCCTGTCTCTGTCTCTGTCCCTGTCTCTGTCTGTGTCTCTGTCTGTGTCTCTGTCTCTGTCTCTGTCCCTGTCTGTGTCTGTGTCTCTGTCTCTGTCTATGTCTGTGTCTGTGTCTGTGTCTGTGTCTCTGTCTCTGTCTCTGTCCCTGTCTCAGTCTGTGTCTCTGTCTCTGTCTCTGTCTATGTCTATGTCTCTGTCTCTGTCTCTGTCTCTGTCCCTGTCCCTGTCTCTGTCTCTGTCTCTGTCTGTGTCTCTGTCTGTGTCTCTGTCTCTGTCTGTGTACCTGCCTGTGTCCCAGTCAGTGTCACTGTCCCTGTCTATGTCTGTGTCTCTGTCTGTGTCTCTGTCTGTGTCTCTGTCCCTGTCCCTGTCTGTGTCTGTGTCTCTGTCTCTGTCTGTGTCTCTGTCTCTGTCTGTGTCTCTGTCTGTGTCCCTGTCTCTGTCTCTGTCCCTGTCTCTGTCTCTGTCCTTGTCTCTGTCTGTGTCTCTGTCTGTGTCTCAGTCTCTGTCTGTGTCCCTGTCTTTGTCCCTGTCTCTGTCTCTGTCCCTGTCTACGTCTGTGTCTCTGTCTCTGTCTGTGTCTCTGTCTCTGTCCCTGTCTCTGTCTGTGTCTCTGTCTCTGTCTCTGTCTGTGTCTCTGTCTGTGTCCCTGTCTCTGTCTCTGTCCCTGTCTCTGTCTGTGTCTCTGTCTCTGTCTCTGTCTGTGTCCCTGTCTCTGTCTCTGTCTCTGTCCCTGTCTCTGTCTATGTCTCTGTCTGTGTCTGTGTCGCTGTCTCTGTCTGTGTACCTGTCTCTGCCTGTGTCTCTGTCTATGTCTCTGTCTCTGTCCCTGTCTCTGTCTGTGTCTCTGTCTCTGTCTGTGTCCCTGTCTCTGTCTGTGTCACTGCCTCTGTCTGTTTTTCTATCTGTGTTTGTGTCTCTGTCTATGTCCCTGTCTCTATCTCTGTCTGTGTCTCAGTCACTGTCCCTGTCTCTGTCTGTGTCTCTGTCTCTGTCTGTGTCTCTGTCTCTGCCCCTGCCCCTGTCTCTGTCTGTGTCTCTGTCTCTGTCTCTGTCTGTGTCTCTGTCTGTGTCATTGTCTCTGTCGCTGTCTCTGTCTATGTCTCTGCCTGTGTCTGTGTCGCTGTCTCTGTCTGTGTACCTGCCTCTGCCTGTCTCTGTTTGTGTCTCTGTCTCTGTCCCTGTCTCTGTCTGTGTCTCTGTCTCTGTCTATGTCTGTGTCTGTGTCTGTGTCTGTGTCTCTGTCTCTGTCCCTGTCTCAGTCTGTGTCTCTGTCTCTGTCTCTGTCTATGTCTATGTCTCTGTCTCTGTCTTTGTCTCTGTCCCTGTCCCTGTCTCTGTCTCTGTCTCTGTCTGTGTCTCTGTCTGTGTCTCTGTCTCTGTCTGTGTACCTGCCTGTGTCCCAGTCTCTGTCACTGTCCCTGTCTATGTCTGTGTCTCTGTCTGTGTCTCTGTCTGTGTCTCTGTCCCTGTCCCTGTCTGTGTCTGTGTCTCTGTCTCTGTCTGTGTCTCTGTCTCTGTCTCTGTCTGTGTCTCTGTCTGTGTCCCTGTCTCTGTCTCTGTCCCTGTCTCTGTCTCTGTCCTTGTCTCTGTCTGTGTCTCTGTCTGTGTCTCAGTCTCTGTCTGTGTCCCTGTCTTTGTCCCTGTCTCTGTCTCTGTCCCTGTCTACGTCTGTGTCTCTGTCTCTGTCTGTGTCTCTGTCTCTGTCCCTGTCTCTGTCTGTGTCTCTGTCTCTGTCTCTGTCTGTGTCTCTGTCTGTGTCCCTGTCTCTGTCTCTGTCCCTGTCTCTGTCTGTGTCTCTGTCTCTGTCTCTGTCTGTGTCCCTGTCTCTGTCTCTGTCTCTGTCCCTGTCTCTGTCTATGTCTCTGTCTGTGTCTGTGTCGCTGTCTCTGTCTGTGTACCTGTCTCTGCCTGTGTCTCTGTCTATGTCTCTGTCTCTGTCCCTGTCTCTGTCTGTGTCTCTGTCTCTGTCTGTGTCCCTGTCTCTGTCTGTGTCACTGCCTCTGTCTGTTTTTCTATCTGTGTTTGTGTCTCTGTCTATGTCCCTGTCTCTATCTCTGTCTGTGTCTCAGTCTCTGTAACTGTCTCTGTCTGTGTCTCTGTCTCTGTCTGTGTCTCTGTCTCTGCCCCTGCCCCTGTCTCTGTCTGTGTCTCTGTCTCTGTCTCTGTCTCTGTCTGTGTCTCTGTCTGTGTCATTGTCTCTGTCGCTGTCTCTGTCTATGTCTCTGCCTGTGTCTGTGTCGCTGTCTCTGTCTGTGTACCTGCCTCTGCCTGTCTCTGTTTGTGTCTCTGTCTCTGTCCCTGTCTCTGTCTGTGTCTCTGTCTCTGTCTGTGTCCCTGTCTCTGTCTGTGTCACTGCCTCTGTCTGTTTCTCTGTCTGTGTTTGTGTCTCTGTCTATGTCCCTGTCTCTATCTCTGTCTGTGTCTCAGTCTCTGTCCCTGTCTCTGTCTGTGTCTCTGTCTGTGTCTCTGTCTCTGTCTGTGTCCCTGTCTCTCTCTCCGCCCCTGGCTCTGTCTGTGTCTCTGTCTGTGTCCCTGTCTCTGTCTCTGTCCCTGTCTCTGTCTGTGTCTCTGTCTGTGTACATGTCTCTGTCTGTGTCTCTGTCTGTGTCTGTGTCTCTGTCTCTGTCCCTGTCTCTGTCTGTGTCTCTGTCTCTGTCTATGTCTCTGTCTGTGTCTGTGTCTCTGTCTCTGTCCCTGTCTCAGTTTGTGTCTCTGTCTCTGTCTCTGTCTGTGTCTATGTCTCTGTCTGTGTCTGTGTCCCTGTCTCTGTCTGTGTCCCTGTCTCTGTCTCTGTCTCTGTCTGTGTCTCTGTCTGTGTCTCTGTCTCTGTCTGTGTCCCTGCCTGTGTCCCTGTCTCTGTCACTGTCCCTGTCTCTGTCTGTGTCTCTGTCTGTGTCTCTGTCTGTGTCTCTGTCCCTGTCCCTGTCTGTGTCTGTGTCTCTGTCTGTGTCTCTGTCTCTGTCTCTGTCTGTGTCCCTGTCTCTGTCTCTGTCCTTGTCTCTCTCTGTGTCTCTGTCTGTGTCTCAGTCTCTGTCTGTGTCCCTCTCTTTGTCCCTGTCTCTGTCTCTGTCCCTGTCTCTGTCTGTGTCTCTGTCTCTGTCTCTGTCTGTGTCTCTGTCTCTTTCCCTGTCTCTGTCTGTGTCTCTGTCTGTGTCTGTGTCTCTGTCTCTGTCTCTGTCTGTGTCTCTGTCTCTGTCTGTGTCCCTGTCTCTGTCTCTGTCCCTGTCTATGTCTGTGTCTCTGTCTCTGTCTCCGTCTGTGTCCCTGTCTCTGTCTCTGTCTCTGTCTCTGTCCCTGTCTCTGTCTATGTCTCTGTCTGTGTCTGTGTCGCTGTCTCTGTCTGTGTACCTGTCTCTGCCTGTGTCTCTGTCTGTGTCTCTGTCTCTGTCCCTGTCTCTGTCTGTGTCTCTGTCTCTGTCTGTGTCCCTGTCTCTGTCTGTGTCACTGCCTCTGTCTGTTTCTCTATCTATGTTTGTGTCTCTGTCTATGTCCCTGTCTCTATCTCTGTCTGTGTCTCAGTCTCTGTCCCTGTCTCTGTCTGTGTCTCTGTCTGTGTCTCTGTCTCTGTCTGTGTCTCTGTCTCTGCCCCTGCCCCTGCATTTGTCTGTGTCTCTGTCTCTGTCTCTGTCCCTGTCTCTATCTGTGTCTCTGTCTGTGTCTCTGTCTGTCTGTGTCCCTGTCTCTGTCCCTGTCTATGTCTGTGCCTCTGTCTGTGTCTCTGTCTCTGTCCCTGTCCCTGTCTCTGTCTGTGTCTCTGTCTGTGTCATTGTCTCTGTCTGTGTTACTGTCTCTGTCTCTGTCTGTGTCTCTGTCTGTGTCTCTGTCTCTGTCCCTGTCACTGTTTGTGTCTCTGTCTGTGTCTCTGCCTGTGTGTCTGTCTCTGTCTCTGTCTCTGTCTCTGTCCCTGTCTCTGTCTGTGTCTCTGTCTGTGACTCTATCTCTGTCTGTGTCTCTGTCTCTATCTCTGTCCCTGTCTCTGTCTGTTTCTCTGTATGTGTCTCTGTCTGTGTCTCTGTCTCTGTTTGTGTCTCTGTCTGTGTCTCTGTCCCTGTCTCTGTCTGTGTCTCTGTCTCTGTCTCTGTCCCTGTCTCTGTCTGTGTCTCTGTCTGTGTCTCTGTCTCTGTCTGTGTCCCTATCTCTGTCTCTGTTCCTGTCTCTGTCTGTGTCCCTGTCTGTGTCTCTCTCCCTCTCTCTGTCTGTGTCTCTGTCTCTGTCTGTGTCCCTGTCTCTGTCTGTGTCACTGCCTCTGTCTGTTTCTCTGTCTGTGTTTGTGTCTCTGTCTATGTCCCTGTCTCTATCTCTGTCTGTGTCTCAGTCTCTGTCCCTGTCTCTGTCTGTGTCTCTGTCTGTGTCTCTGTCTCTGTCTCTGCCCCTGTCTCTGTCTGTGTCTCTGTCTCTGTCTCTGTCCCTGTCTCTGTCTGTGTCTCTGTCTGTGTCTCTGTCTGTCTGTGTCACTGTCTCTGTCTCTGTCCCTGTCTATGTCTGTGTCTCTGTTTGTGTCTCTGTCTCTGTCCCTGTCCCTGTCTCTGTCTGTGTCTCTGTCTGTGTCATTGTCTCTGTCTGTGTCACTGTCTCTGTCTCTGTCTGTGTCTCTGTCTGTGTCTGTGTCTCTGTCCCTGTCACTGTCTGTGTCTCTGTCTGTGTCTCTGTCTCTGTTTGTGTCTCTGTCTGTGTCTCTGTCCCTGTCTCTGTCTGTGTCTGTGTCTCTGTCTCTGTCCCTGTCTCTGTCTGTTTCTCTGTATGTGTCTCTGTCTGTGTCTCTGTCTCTGTTTGTGTCTCTGTCTGTGTCTCTGTCCCTGTCTCTGTCTGTGTCTCTGTCTCTGTCTCTGTCCCTGTCTCTGTCTGTGTCTCTGTCTGTGTCTCTGTCTCTGTCTGTGTCCCTATCTCTGTCTCTGTCCCTGTCTCTGTCTGCGTCCCTGTCTGTGTCTCTGTCTGTGTCCCTGTCTGTGTCTCTCTCCCTGTCTTTGTCTGTGTTTCTGTCTGTGTCTCTGTCTCTGTCCCTGTCTCTGTCTGTGTCTCTGTCTGTGTCTCTGTCTCTGTCTGTGTCCCTATCTCTGTCTCTGTCCCTGTCTCTGTCTGTGTCCCTGTCTGTGTCTCTGTCTGTGTCCCTGTCTGTGTCTCTCTCCCTGTCTTTGTCTGTGTTTCTGTCTGTGTCTCTGTCTCTGTCCCTGTCTCTGTCTGTGTCTCTGTCTGTGTTTCTGTCTGTGTCCCTGTCTCTGTCTGTGTCCCTGTCTCTGTCGGTGTCTCTGTCTCTGTCCCTGTCTCTGTCTGCATCTCTGTCTGTGTCTCTGTCTCTGTCTGTGTCTCTGTGTCTGTCTCTGTCCCTGTCTCTGTCTGCGTCTCTGTCTGTGTCCCTGCCTCTGTCTCTGTCCCTGTCTCTGCCTGTGTCTCTGTCTGTGTCTCTGTCTCTGTCTGTGTCTCTGTCTGTGTCCCTGTTTCTGTCTGTGTCACTGCCTCTGTCTGTTTCTCTATCTGTGTTTCTATCTCTGTCTATGTCCCTGTCTCTGTCTCTGTCTGTGTCTCAGTCTCTGTCCCTGTCTCTGTCTGTGTCTCTGTCTGTGTCTCTGTCTCTGTCTCTGTCTGTGTCTCTGTCTCTGTCTCTGTCTCTGTCTCTGCCCCTGTCTCTGTCTGTGTCTCTGTGTCTGTCTCTGTCCTTGTCTCTGTCTGTGTCTCTGTCTGTGTTTCTGTCTCTGTCTGTGTCCCTGTGTCTGTCTCTGTCCCTCTCTCTGTCTGTGTCTCTGTCTGTGTCCCTGTCCCTGTCTCTGTCTGTGTCTCTGTCTGTGTCTTTGTCTCTGTCTGTGTCACTGTCTCTGTCTCTGTCTGTGTCTGTGTCTGTGTCTGTGTCTCTGTCTCTGTCCCTGTCACTGTCTGTGTCTCTGTCTGTGTCTCTGTCTCTGCCTGTGTCTCTGTCTCTGTCTCTGTCCCTGTCTCTGTCTTTGTCTCTGTCTGTGTCTCTATCTCTGTCTCTGTCCCTGTCTCTGTCCCTGTCTCTGTCTGTGTCTCTGTCTGTGTCTCTGTCTCTGTCTGTGTCTCTGTCTCTGTCTCTGTCCCTGTCTCTTTCTCTGTCTGTGTCTCTGTCTGTGTCTCTGTCTCTGTTTGTGTCTCTGTCTGTGTCTCTGTCCCTGTCTCTGTCTGTGTCTCTGTCTCTATCCCTGTCCCTGTCTGTGTCTCTGTCTGTGTCTCTGTCTCTGTCTGTGTCCCTATCTCTGTCTCTGTCCCTGTCTCTGTCTGTGTCCCTGTCTGTGTCTCTGTCCCTGTCTCTGTCTTTGTCTCTGTCTCTGTCTGTGTCTCTGTCCCTGTCTCTGTCTGCATCTCTGTCTGTGCCTCTGTCTGTGTCTCTGTCTCTATCTCTGTCCCTGTCTCTGTCTGTGTCTCTGTCTGTGTCTCTGCCTCTGTCTCTGTCCCTGTCTCTGCCTGTGTCTCTATCTGTGTCTCTGTCTCTGTCTGTGTCTCTGTCTGTGTCTCTATCTCTGTCTCTGTCCCTGCCTCTGTCTGTGTCTCTGTCTCTGTCTGTGTCTGTGTCTCTGTCTGTGTCCCTGTCTCTGTCTGTGTCCCTGTCTCTGTCTGTGTCTCTGTCTCTGTCTGTGTCTCTGTCTCTGTCCCTGTCTCTGTCTGCATCTCTGTATGTGTCTCTGTCTCTTTCTGTGTCTCTGTCTGTGTCTCTGTCCCTGTCTCTGTCTGTGTCTCTGTCTGTGTCTCTGCCTCTGTCTCTGTCCCTGTCTCTGCCTGTGTCTCTGTCTGTGTCTCTGTCTGTGTCTCTGTCTGTGCCTCTGTCTCTGTCCCTGCCTCTGTCTGTGTCTCTGTCCCTGTCTGTGTCTCTGCCTGTGTCTCTGTCTGTGTCTCTGTCTGTGTTTCTGTCTATGTCCCTCTCTGTGTCCCTGTCTCTGTCTGTGTCCCTGTCTCTGTCTGTGTCTGTGTCTCTGTCTGTGTCTCTGTCTCTGTCGCTGTCTCTGTCCCTGTCTCTGTCTGTGTCTCTGTCTGTATCCCTGTCTCTGTCTGTGTCCCTGTCTCCGTCTGTGTCTCTGTCTCTGTCCCTGTCTCTGTCTCTGTCTCTGTCCCTCTCTCTGGCTGTGTCTGTGTCTCTGTCCCTGCCTCTGTCTGTTTCTCTGTCTGTGTTTGTGTCTCTGTCTATGTCCCTGTCTCTATCTCTGTCTGTGTCTCAGTCTCTGTCCCTGTCTCTGTCTGTGTCTCTGTCTGTGTCTCTGTCTCTGTCTCTGCCCCTGTCTCTGTCTGTGTCTCTGTCTCTGTCTCTGTCCCTGTCTCTGTCTGTGTCTCTGTCTGTGTCTCTGTCTGTCTGTGTCACTGTCTCTGTCTCTGTCCCTGTCTATGTCTGTGTCTCTGTCTGTGTCTCTGTCTCTGTCCCTGTCCCTGTCTCTGTCTGTGTCTCTGTCTGTGTCATTGTCTCTGTCTGTGTCACTGTCTCTGTCTCTGTCTGTGTCTCTGTCTGTCTGTGTCACTGTCTCTGTCTCTGTCCCTGTCTATGTCTGTGTCTCTGTCTGTTTCTCTGTCTCTGTCCCTGTCCCTGTCTCTGTCTGTGTCTCTGTCTGTGTCATTGTCTCTGTCTGTGTCACTGTCTCTGTCTCTGTCTGTGTCTCTGTCTCTGTCTCTGTCCCTGTCTCTGTCTGTTTCTCTGTATGTGTCTCTGTCTGTGTCTCTGTCTCTGTTTGTGTCTCTGTCTGTGTCTCTGTCCCTGTCTCTGTCTGTGTCTCTGTCTCTGTCTCTGTCCCTGTCTCTGTCTGTGTCTCTGTCTGTGTCTCTGTCTCTGTCTGTGTCCCTATCTCTGTCTCTGTCCCTGTCTCTGTCTGTGTCCCTGTCTGTGTCTCTCTCCCTGTCTCTGTCTGTGTCTCTGTCTGTGTCCCTGTCTGTGTCTCTCTCCTTGTCTTTGTCTGTGTTTCTGTCTGTGTCTCTGTCTCTGTCCCTGTCTCTGTCTGTGTCTCTGTCTGTGTTTCTGTCTGTGTCCCTGTCTCTGTCTGTGTCCCTGTCTCTGTCGGTGTCTCTGTCTCTGTCCCTGTCTCTGTCTGCATCTCTGTCTGTGTCTCTGTCTCTGTCTGTGTCTCTGTGTCTGTCTCTGTCCCTGTCTCTGTCTGCGTCTCTGTCTGTGTCCCTGCCTCTGTCTCTGTCCCTGTCTCTGCCTGTGTCTCTGTCTGTGTCTCTGTCTCTGTCTGTGTCTCTGTCTGTGTCCCTGTTTCTGTCTGTGTCACTGCCTCTGTCTGTTTCTCTATCTGTGTTTCTATCTCTGTCTATGTCCCTGTCTCTGTCTCTGTCTGTGTCTCAGTCTCTGTCCCTGTCTCTGTCTGTGTCTCTGTCTGTGTCTCTGTCTGTGTCTCTGTCTGTGTCTCTGTCTCTGTCTCTGTCTCTGCCCCTGTCTCTGTCTGTGTCTCTGTGTCTGTCTCTGTCCTTGTCTCTGTCTGTGTCTCTGTCTGTGTTTCTGTCTCTGTCTGTGTCCCTGTGTCTGTCTCTGTCCCTCTCTCTGTCTGTGTCTCTGTCTGTGTCCCTGTCCCTGTCTCTGTCTGTGTCTCTGTCTGTGTCTTTGTCTCTGTCTGTGTCACTGTCTCTGTCTCTGTCTGTGTCTGTGTCTGATGTCTGTGTCTCTGTCTCTGTCACTGTCCCTGTCACTGTCTGTGTCTCTGTCTGTGTCTCTGTCTCTGCCTGTGTCTCTGTCTCTGTCTCTGTCCCTGTCTCTGTCTTTGTCTCTGTCTGTGTCTCTGTCTCTGTCTATGTCCCTGTCTCTGTCCCTGTCTCTGTCTGTGTCTCTGTCTGTGTCTCTGTCTCTGTCTCTGTCTCTGTCTCTGTCCCTGTCTCTTTCTCTGTCTGTGTCTCTGTCTGTGTCTCTGTCTCTGTTTGTGTCTCTGTCTGTGTCTCTGTCCCTGTCTCTGTCTGTGTCTCTGTCTCTATCCCTGTCCCTGTCTGTGTCTCTGTCTGTGTCTCTGTCTCTGTCTGTCTCCCTATCTCTGTCTCTGTCCCTGTCTCTGTCTGTGTCCCTGTCTGTGTCTCTGTCCCTGTCTCTGTCTTTGTCTCTGTCTCTGTCTGTGTCTCTGTCCCTGTCTCTGTCTGCATCTCTGTCTGTGTCTCTGTCTCTGTCTGTGTCTCTGTCTCTATCTCTGTCCCTGTCTCTGTCTGTGTCTCTGTCTGTGTCTCTGCCTCTGTCTCTGTCCCTGTCTCTGCCTGTGTCTCTATCTGTGTCTCTGTCTCTGTCTGTGTCTCTGTCTGTGTCTCTATCTCTGTCTCTGTCCCTGCCTCTGTCTGTGTCTCTGTCTCTGTCTGTGTCCCTGTCTCTGTCTGTGTCCCTGTCTCTGTCTGTGTCTCTGTCTCTGTCTGTGTCTCTGTCTCTGTCCCTGTCTCTGTCTGCATCTCTGTATGTGTCTCTGTCTCTTTCTGTGTCTCTGTCTGTGTCTCTGTCCCTGTCTCTGTCTGTGTCTCTGTCTGTGTCTCTGCCTCTGCCTCTGTCTCTGTCCCTGTCTCTGCCTGTGTCTCTGTCTGTGTCTCTGTCTGTGTCTCTGTCTGTGTCTCTGTCTGTGCCTCTGTCTCTGTCCCTGCCTCTGTCTGTGTCTCTGTCTCTGTCTGTGTCTCTGCCTGTGTCTCTGTCTGTGTCTGTGTCTCTGTCTGTGTTTCTGTCTATGTCCCTCTCTGTGTCCCTGTCTCTGTCTGTGTCCCTGTCTCTGTCTGTGTCTGTGTCTCTGTCTGTTTCTCTGTCTCTGTCGCTGTCTCTGTCCCTGTCTCTGTCTGTGTCTCTGTCTGTATCCCTGTCTCTGTCTGTGTCCCTGTCTCCGTCTGTGTCTCTGTCTCTGTCCCTGTCTCTGTCTCTGTCTCTGTCCCTCTCTCTGGCTGTGTCTGTGTCTCTGTCCCTGCCTCTGTCTGTGCCTCTGTCTCTGTCTGTGTACCTGTCTCTGTCTGTGTATCTGTCTGTGTCTCTGTCTCTGTCCCTGCCTCTGTCTGTGTCTCTGTCTCTGTCTGTGTCCCTGTCTCTGCCTCAATCTGTGTCTGTATCTCTGTCTGTATCCCTGTCTCTGTCTGTGTCCCAGTCTCTGTCTGTATCTCTGTCTGTGTGTCTGTGTCTGTCTGTGTCTCTCTCTGAGTCTCTGTGTCTGTCTGTGTCTCAGTCTCTGTCTCAGACTCTGTCTCTGTCTGTCTGTGTCTCTGTCGGTGTCTCTGTCTGTTTCTCTGTCTGTGTCTCTGTCTCTTTCTCTGTCCCTGCCTCTGTCTATGTCTCTGTCTGTGTCTGTGTCTCTGTCTCTGTCTGTGTCTGAATCACTGGTCTGTATCCCTGTCTCTGTCTGTGTCCCAGTCTCTGTCTGTATCTCTGTCTGTATGTCTGTGTCTGTCTGTGTCTCTCTCTGAGTCTCTGTGTCTGTCTGTGTCTCAGTCTCTGTCTCAGACTCTGTCTCTGTCTGTCTGTGTCTCTGTCGGTGTCTCTGTCTGTGCCTCTGTCCCTGTCTCTGTCTGTGTCTCTCTGTACCTCTGTCTGTGTCTCTGTGTCTGTCAGTGTCTCCGTCTCGGTCTCTGTCTGAGTCTGTCGGTGTCTGTGTCTCACTCTCTGTCTCTGTCTGTGTCTCTGTGCCTGTCTGTGTCTCTGTCTCTGTCTCTGTCTGGGGCAAATTCTGCTGCACAGTCTGTGTTTAAGTGTGAGGCACCCACCCAGCTGTTCGGCATTGGGGGAGTCACACACACCCAGCTGATCGGCATCGAGAGAGTCACACATACCCAGCTGATCGGCAATGGGGGAGGCACCCACCCAGCTGATCGGCATTGGGGGAGTCACACATACCCAGCTGATCGGCATTGGGGAGAGGCACACATCCAGCTGATCGGCATTGGGGGGGTCACACACACACAGCTGATCGGCATTGGGGGAGTCACACACACCCAGCTAATCGGCATTGGGGGAGTCACACACAACCAGCTGATCGGCATTGGGGGAGTCACACACACCCAGCTGATCGGCATCGAGAGAGTCACACACACCCAGCTGATCGGCATTGGGGGAGTCACACACACCCAGCTGATCGGCATTGGGGGAGTCACACACACCCAGCTAATCGGCATTGGCGGAGTCACACACACCCAGCTGATCGGCATTGGGGGAGACACACATACCCAGCTGATCGGCATTGGGGGAGTCACACACACCCAGCTAATCGGCATTGGGGGAGTCACACACACCCAGCTGATCGGCATTGGGGGAGTCACACACACCCAGCTGATCGGCATTGGGGGAGTCACACACACACAGCTGATCGGCATTGGGGGAGTCACACACACACAGCTGATCGGCTATGGTGGAGGCACATACCCAGCTGATCGGCATTGGGGGAGTCACACACACCCAGCTGATCGGCATTGGGGGAGTCACACACACACAGCTGATCGGCTATGGTGGAGGCACATACCCAGCTGATCGGCAATGGGGGAATCACACACCCAGCTGATCGGCATTGGGGGAGTCACACACACCCAGCTGATCGGCATTGGGGGAGTCACACACATACAGCTGATCGGCATTGGGGGAGTCACACACACACAGCTGATCGGCCAGGTGGAGGCACACACCCAGCTGATCGGCAATGGGGAGTCACACACACCCAGCTGATCGGCTATGGTGGAGGCACATACCCAGCTGATCATCCATGGTGGAGGCACACACCCAGCTGATCGGCAATGGTGGAGGCACACACCCAGCTGATCGGCCATGGTGGAGGCACATACCCAGCTGATCGGCCATGGTGAGAGGCACACACCCAGCTGATCGGCCATGGTGGAGGCACATACCCAGCTGATCGGCCATGGTGGAGGCACATACCCAGCTGATCGGCCATGGTGGAGGCACACACCCAGCTGATCGGCAATGGGGAGTCACACACACCCAGCTGATCGGCCATGGTGGAGGCACACACCCAGCTGATCGGCAATGGGGAGTCACACACACCCAGCTGATCGGCCATGGTGGAGGCACAAACCCAGCTGATCGGCCATGGTGGAGGCACACACCCAGCTGATCGGCAATGGGGAGTCACACACACCCAGCTGATCGGCCATGGTGGAGGCACACACCCAGCTGATCGGCATTGGGAGAGTCACACACACCCAGCTGATCGGCCATGGTGGAGGCACATACCCAGCTGATCGGCAATGGGGGAGTCACACTGACCCAGCTGATCGGCATTGGGGGAGTCACACATACCCAGCTGATCGGCCATGGTGGAGGTACACACCCAGCTGATCGGCAATGGGGGAGTCACACTGACCCAGCTGATCGGCATTGGGGGAGTCACACACACCCAGCTGATCGGCCATGGTGGAAGCACACACCCAGCTGATCGGCATTGGGGGAGTCACACACACCCAGCTGATCGGCATTGGCGGAGTCACACATACCCAGCTGATGGGCATTGGGGGAGGCACACATCCAGCTGATCGGCAATGGGGGAGTCACACACACAGGTGATCGGCCATGGGGGAGTCACACTGATCCAGCTGATCGGCCATGGGGGAGTCACACACACCCAGCTGATCGGCAATGGGGGAGGCACACATCCAGCTGATCGGCAATGGGGGAGTCACACACACAGGTGATCGGCCATGGGGGAGACACACTGATCCAGCTGATCGGCCATGGGGGAGTCACTCCCACCCACCGACAGTCTTTCCTGGTAATGCAGAATGGTAAATCTCTGCCTGTGTCTCTGCTGTATCTGTATGTGCCGCTATCTCTGTCGCTGTCTCTGTCGCTGTCTCTGTCGCTGTCTCTGTCTCTGTCTGTGCCTGTGTCTGACTCTGTCTGTATCTGTGCCTGTGTCTCTGTCTGTGCCTGTGTCTCTGTCTGTGCCTGTGTCCCTGTCTGTGTCTGACTCTGTCTGTATCTGTGCCTCTGTCTCTGTCCGGCCCGGCCACCCAGCCCTTCCCACGGAACCCACAGCCCTCCGCCACCCAGCCCTTCCCACTGCACCCACATCCCTCCGCCACCCAGCTCTTCCCCCGGCACCCACAGCACGGCCCTCCCCCACCCAGCCCTTCCCACGGCACCCACAGCCCTCCGCCACCCAGCCCTGCCCACGGCACCCACAGCCCGGCCCTCCGCCACCCAGCCCTTCCCACGGCACCCACAGCCCTCCGCCACCCAGCCCTTCCCACGGCACCCACAGCCCTCCGCCACCCAGCCCTTCCCACTGCACCCACATCCCTCCGCCACCCAGCCATGCCCACGGCACCCACAGCCCGGCCCTCCGCCACCCAGCCCTTCCCACGGCACCCACAGCCCTCCGCCACCCAGCCCTTCCCACGGCACCCACAGCCCTCCCCCACCCAGCCCTTCCCCCGGCACCCACAGCCCGGTCCTCCGCCACCCAGCCCTTCCCACAGCACCCACAGCCCGGCCCTCCGCCACCCAGCCCTTCCCACGCCACCCACAGCCCGGCCCTCCCCCACCCAGCCCTTCCCACGGCACCCACAGCCCTCCGCCACCCAGCACTTCCCACGGCACCCACAGCCCGGCCCTCCCCCACCCAGCCCTTCCCACGGCACCCACAGCCCTCCGCCACCCAGCCCTTCCCACGGCACCCACAGCCCGGCCCTCCCCCACCCAGCCCTGCCCACGGCACCCACAGCCCTCCGCCACCCAGCCCTTCCCACGGCACCCACAGCCCGGCCCTCCCCCACCCAGCCCTGCCCACGGCACCCACAGCCCTCCGCCACCCAGCCCTTCCCACGGCACCCACAGCCCGGTCCCCCGCCACCCAGCCCTTCCCACGGCACCCACAGCCCTCCGCCACCCAGCCCTTCCCACGGCACCCACAGCCCTCCGCCACCCAGCCCTTCCCACGGCACCCACAGCCCTCCGCTCCGCCACCCAGCCCTTCCCCCGGCACCCACAGCCCGGCCCTCCGCCACCCAGCCCTTCCCACGGCACCCACAGCCCTCCGCCACCCAGCCCTTCCCACGGCACCCACAGCCCTCCGCCACCCAGCCCTGCCCACGGCACCCACAGCCCTCCGCCACCCAGCCCTTCCCACGGCACCCACAGCCCTCCACCACCCAGCCCTGCCCACGGCACCCACAGCCCTCCGCCACCCAGCCCTGCCCACGGAACCCACAGCCCGGCTCTCCGCCAGCCACCCGAATGGAGATTGGCGGAGGTGCGGATTCCTGAGCAGCGGCTCCCTTACGACAGCCGCCACTCCTGACGGGGGAGAGCTGCGGCGCCTGGAGACCGTGTTCCAGACTTTGAGGAGGTGCTGGTACAAGACGGGCAGCGCCAACAGAGAGTTCCGAAGACCCTGCTGGTCCACAGACAGGAGCTGCACGTCGTAGTTCAGGCCGAGCCCCTGGGGGGAGAAATCCGTCGCCAGGGCCCCACCGTGGAGGAGGCTCAGCGTACAGGTAACGCTGCAGAGTCTGAGGGTGGAAAGTGGCAGTCTGGGTGCGGAGGCACACCAGCGCCTGACCGCCCTCCGCCATCGGGAGACTCCAGACCTCCGCAGCGACCCAGTGCAGTCGATTGTCCCGGAGGAACCGAAGCCGGGCTCTCTGGATGGTGTGACAAAGCCAGGGGGAGGGGTCAGTGACCAGCCGGGACCACAGCATGGAGGCGATCAGCTGGTTTATGACGAGAACTCGGCCCCTGTGGGACAGCACTCGGAGCCGTCCTGTCCAGCGTCCCAGGCCAGCGGTGACCTTGGTCTCCAGCTCCTGCCCGTTCGCCGGCCAGGCTCCCTCTGCCGGGCAAAGATGGATTCCCAGGTAGAGGCTGTTGGTCCGACTCCAGCTGAAGGGCCCGAGCTCCTCCGGGAGGGGGTCCACCTGCCACGGACCGACCAGGAGTCCGGAACATTGAGCCCAGTTGATCCGTGCGGAGGACGCGGCGGAGTAGACAGCTTGGCTCTCTCGCATCCTCCGGGGGTCCCCGGGGTCAGTGACCATGAGGAACACGGCATCAGCGTCCGCCGAGAGGACCCCCCCCCCCGTCCGGCTCGCGCAGAACCAGCCCCGTGAACCCCCTCCGCAGGAGGCACAGGAAAGGCCCCACGCAGAGGGAATAATGTTGACCGGACAGGGGGCAGCCCTGACGCACTCCTCTCCCAAAGCGAAGGGGCGCCGTCAGGGACCCGTTAACCTTAATCAGACTCTCCGAGGCGGCGGACAGTAACCGGATCCGGGCCACAAAATACCACCCGAACCCGACAGCTCGCAGAGTCCCGAGCAAATCCCCGGGCCCCACCCTGTCGAACGCCTTCTCCTGGTCAAGAGACAGGGAGGCGCTCGACATACCAGTCCTCTGGGTAAAGTGAATAATGTCCCGGGCCAGGTGGATATTGTTGTAGATTGTGCGGTCCGGGACTGTGTAGGACTGGTCAGGGTGGACCATGTGGTCCAGCTCGGGGCCAAGGCGTAAACACAGCAACGTGCTGAGGAGGGAGACCGGTCGCCAGTTCTTAAGTCGGCGGTGATCCCCCTTCTTGGGCAGCAGGGCAATGACGGCCCTGCGCCACGAAAGGGGCATCTCCCCGGTCGCGGTACATTCCCCCAGGACCCCCGCGTAGTCGCTCCCCAGGCCGTCCCAGCACGCCCTGAAGAACTCCACGGTCAGCCCGTCCAGCCCTGGGGATTTGCCCCGTGAGAGGCTGTCCAGGGCGCCGGTCAGCTCTTGGAGGTTGATGGCATTATCGAGCTTCCCGGCGCCCTCCGGGCCCACCTGCGGCAGGTCCTCCCCCAGAACTCTGCAAGCGTCCTCGCTGGACGGACCCGGAGAGAAGAGATCGGAGTAAAAATCCCTGATCAGGGTCCTGACCCCCTCCGGATCCGAGACGAGGGACCCGTCGTCGACCAGCAGCGTAGAAATCTGCCGACGGGCCCCGCGTCCTCTTTCCAGCGAGTAGAAGAAGCGGGAGCCCAGGTCCATGTCCGTTAGGAAACGGATCCGCGACCTCACGTACGCGCCGCGGGACCCGGCGAGTTGCAGGCCCCGCAGTGCGCCCCTCTTCTCCCTGTTCACCAGCCCCAGGGCCGGGCCTCATTGGGCTGAGCGAGACGTGACTCCAGATCGAGGAGTTCCTCAGCCAGGTTGGCGATCGTGGAGTTCCGCCCCGCTGAAGACCCCTTCGTGTACCCCTGACAGACGGCACGGTTCTGGGCCTTGCCCACATCCCACCGTAGCCTCAAGGAGGGGAAGCCACCCCGCTTCCTTCTCCAGCCGGCCCAGAAACGGCAGAACGAGTCCAGGAACCGCTCGTCCTCCAGCAGCAGGTTGTTAAAGTGCCAGTACGCGGACCGTGTCTGAGCGCGGGACGGGGCGAGACCCGCCCACACCAGGTGGTGATCCGAGCTCGGCACCTGCTCCATGGAGGCTGTCGGAACGCTGGGCAAGTCCGTCTTGGAAATGTAAAGACGGTCGATGCTGGACGCTCTGAACTGGGGCCGCACAGAGGTGTACGCCCGCAATTCAATGGAGAGTCCACCAGACATCCACCAAGTCAAAGGACCTAACCAGGTCCCTCAACTCCACCACCGCAGCCAGGCCGCACTGGACTCCGATGCGGTCCTTGTCCCGGAGGGTGCAATTGAAATCCCCTCCGAGGACGATGCACTCGCCCACCGGGATGGTGCTAAGAAGAGTGGACACCTTTTGGAAGAAAGTCGCCTGCTGCGGTCCGGCCACGGGAGCGGATACATTTACAAAGTGAATCACCGCTGCCCCGAAACGGGCCTTTAGGTGCAGCAGACGGCCTGACACCGGCTCCTTGACCCCCAAGATCTCCGGCTGAAAATGTGGAGCCAACAAGATAGCCACCCCGCCCGAACGTAGGGCCAGGTCACTCATGAAGACTCCTCCTTGCCCCTCCAGTGTTCACTGAGCTTCGTCACCGGGATGGCCTGGGTTTCCTGCAGGAAGCACACCCCGTACTTTCCGTCCCGGAGGATAGACAGGAACTGGAACCGGTGGTGCGCGTGGCTGCTGCCGTTGATGTTGAGGCTGGCCATGGTAACCTCCATGTCAGCAGCAATAGTTATCCATCACCTTCAGTGCTCAGAGTGGGGGTACCGCCCCTCCACCCTCAGGAGTCCCACAAGGAACGGAACAGCTTGACGCTGCTCCTCCTGGTCTTGATCGAACTCCCGGGCCTCTCTGACATAGGCCCGGGCGGAGCCAAGGAGCAGCCCCAGGTTTCCCCAGCTGT
Source organism: Scyliorhinus torazame (assembly GCF_047496885.1). Taxonomy (NCBI): domain Eukaryota; kingdom Metazoa; phylum Chordata; class Chondrichthyes; order Carcharhiniformes; family Scyliorhinidae; genus Scyliorhinus; species Scyliorhinus torazame. The sequence goes on along the minus strand of NC_092711.1, from coordinate 31,205,170 downwards.
CCAGGGCCAGCCGCACACAGTCCGGGTGACCATGGTGCGTTCCCAGAAATGTCCGGAGTTCCCCAGGGGGGACGAGGGGAGACTCGGTGCCGGGTGTGAGGGTGCCCTCTGCCTCGCTGCAGAGCGCATCTAAATCCTCCTCCTCACCCACCACCGAGCAGCCTTCCTCCTCCGAACGGTCACCTCCCGAGCTCGAGTACCCCGCCACATGGAGTATGGCGGGCGGCACGGGCTCACCGGCTAACCCTTGGCACGAGTCGACCCCACCCCCCCAGGGTCGTCCTCAGGCAGGTCCCTCGCAGGCTCCTCCCGCAGCTCAGGGCCCGTGGACGGCGCCTCCACCCACGCCGGCGACTCCGGGACGTCGGAGAGGCCCCCCGGAAACATGTCCGGGTTGAAAACAGGGCTCTCCGGCGTCGCCCGCCCGGGTGTAGAGGGCGGGGAGCCTTCATCGTCCTCCCCCGTCCACGGCCCACAGCGGCACGATGAGCGGTCGCTGCTGCTGCCGGCCCCCGGCGATGGTGAAGAGGAGGCGTCCGGGGAGGAAACTTGCACCGGGCGGGACAGGACCCCAGGGGCTTCGACTCCGCTCGACCCCGGGTCCTCCTGCTCGGGGGGCGACAGCAGCTCGAGAAGCTCGGGGGCCTCGAAGGCCCCCCCGGCCTTGCTTCTCTTCATTGTGTGCCCCGGGCCAGGCGTCAGGGGGATGGGCACCAACACGGGAGAGATGGGACAGGAGGAGCTCGGTGGGGAGGGAGGGCGGGACGTTTGATAGAACAACACCTTCTGCGGTGGCCTCCAGCGTCTCCACCGCCACGTGTGTCCCGCCCACCGTGAGCCCCCTTTCCAGGGCCCGGTGGGCCGCCTGCTCGGCCCGCAGGAAGAACCCGGCCTTGCCGTACATCCGCGAGGCGGCTACGATGGCCGAGGGGCCGACAGCCCCGCCCATCGCACGGGTGCCCGCCTCAATGGTCATGGTAGGGTGGGCATAGCACTTCACCCCCAGCTGCCGCGTGAGCAGGCGGGAGGGCGAGGGCACCGCGGGGGCAGCGGAGCGACGGGAGGCTGCCGCCCCCACATAATGTCTTGTCCGCCCTGCCCCCGGCAGTGGAGGATGCCTCCGAGGTGCTGGCCAGAGGGGTGGGAGGACAGGAGGCTGGACCTGCAGCCCTGGATGGTCCCACTCCCACCTCAGGCAGAGGGGTGGGAAGGCAGAAGGCCGGGCCTGCAGCCCTGGATGGTCCCACTCCCACCTCAGGCAGAGGGGTAGGAGGACAGGAGGCTGGGCCTGCAGCCCTGGATGGTCCCACTCCCACCTCAGGCAGAGGGGTGGGAGGACAGGAGGCCGGGCCTGCAGCCCTGGATGGTCCCACTCCCACCTCAGGCAGAGGGGTGGGAGGACAGGAGGCCGGGCCTGCAGCCCTGGATGGTCCCAGTCCCACCTCAGGCAGAGGGGTGGGAGGACAGGAGGCCGGGCCTGCAGCCCTGGATGGTCCCAGTCCCACCTCAGGCAGAGGGGTGGGGGACAGGAGGCTGGGCCTACAGCCCTGGATGGTCCCGCTCCCACCTCAGGCAAAGGGATGGGAGGACAGGAGGCTGGGCCTTGCGCCCTGGATGGTCCCACTCCCTCCTCAGGCAGAGGGGTGGGAGGACAGGAGCCTGGGCCTACAGCCCTGGATGGTCCCGCTCCCACCTCAGGCAAAGGGATGGGAGGACAGGAGGCTGGGCCTTGCGCCCTGGATGGTCGCACTCCCGCCTCAGGCAGAGGGGTGGGAGGACAGGAGGCTGGGCCTGCAGCCCTGGATGGTCCCAGTCCCACCTCTGGCAGAGGGGTGGGAGGACAGGAGGCTGGGCCTGCAGCCCTGGATGGTCCCACTCCCACCTCAGACAGAGGGCTGGGAGGACAGGATGGTCCCACTCCCACCTCAGGCAGAGGGGTCGGAGGACAGGAGGCTGGGCCTGCAGCCTCAGGCGGTCCCACTCCCACCTCAGGCAGAGGGGTGGGAGGATAGGAGGCCGGGCCTGCAGCCCTGGATGGTCCCAGCCCCACCTCAGGCAGAGGGGTGGGAGGACAGGAGGCTGGGCCTGCAGCCCTGGATGGTCCCACTCCCACCTCAGGCAGAGGGGTGGGAGGACAGGAGGCTGGGCCTGCAGCCTGGATGGTCCCACTCCCACCTCAGGCAGAGGGGTGGGAGGACAGGAGGCTGGGCCTGCAGCCCTGGATGGTCCCACTCCCACCTCAGGCAGAGTGGTGGGAGGACAGGAGGCCGAGCCTGCAGCCCTGGATGGTCCCACTCCCACCTCAGGCAGAGGAGGGGGAGGACAGGAGGCCGGGCCTGCAGCCCTGGATGGTCCCACTCCCACCTCAGGCAGAGGGGGGGAGGACAGGAGGACGTCCTGCAGCCCTGGATGGTCCGACTCCCACCTCAGGCAGAGGGGTGGGAGGACAGGAGGCCGGGCCTGCAGCCCTGGATGGTCCCAGTCCAACCTCAGGCAGAGGGGTGGGAGGACAGGAGGCTGGGCCTGCAGCCCTGGATGGTCCCACTCCCACCTCAGGCAGAGGGGTGGGAGGACAGGAGACTGGGCCTGCAGCCCTGGATGGTCCCAGTCCCACCTCAGACAGAGGGGTGATCAAACCGTGATCTTTATCAATGATGAGAAGGCGGAGACAGTGGAAGTTTAAACTGGACAGATATTTCACAGCTGGATTCACACAATACAGACAGCAATGTGTCGTAGATTGTGGAAGTGCCACAAATGTTGTCAAATGCAGGACGCGGGGTCCCTCAATGTTTCAATCTCGCTGAGAGACTGTCAGCCCACAGGGACAACATTTCTGTTTAATAGGACTGATGGACAAGTTAAAATAGTTCCGTTTCAAAGTTTAAAATAACCAGTCATTGCTCTGTGCAGCTTTCGGAATCTGTCAGTGGAATTTACTTCACACAGGCAAGTTTAACAAGTGTATGGGGAACTGATTAGAAGTTTTGATGGAGATATTCCTGCATTATGGAAATGTGTGAGATCTATTTCGGGTTGGGAAATGGATTGAGGATCAAAGGAAGCAGTTGTTTTTAAACTACATTAGACTGAGAGCCTTGAAGATTCACAACTTCCATGTGCTGTGAGAAAGGATTGATTAACCAAGGCCTATTATTCAAACACTTCAGACAAGTGAATAAGCTACAGGAACATTGAATATACAGACAGAGACAAGCAGACACCTGTAATCGGAGTTTAAACTTCATGTTTAAATGTGAAGGGCTGAAATAAACAAGAGTCCACCCTGGGATTCGGTGCAATTTAAGTTCTGCTTTTCCAAAAAATAAATATAACTATCTGCAATGAAAAATTCCTTGGACAGGCCAGAGGGATTTTGACTCTGTATTTAAGCCCAGACAGTATTTGTGCTGTGAGTGTTTGATGGGCAGTGTAGATGAAGCTTTACTCTGAAACACTGGAATTCAGTCTCAGGGCTGATTTAATCACATGCTTCAGAATAATAATTGATATTGTACATCTCGTGTGTGTCTCAGTGACAGCTCTGAAACATGTACAGCACAATCTCATCCTGTTTCTGTGTGTCTCTCTGAAATTAGCTGGTCCATTTCCTAAATTACAACCTTTCAAAAGGGCTCCATTGCCTGTGAAGCAGTTTGTGATACCCAAAGGTTATGAAAAGTGCTTTAGAAAAGTCTGTCCCCAAGCTGCTGTGAGGATGTTCAGAGTCAGTGTGTGACTTGGGTCACACACAGGCCAGATACACCTCTCCAAGTTAAAGGTGGAGAATGGATCTCGCTCCATTTGAAAGATGAATTGACCCAGTCTGTCTGAGTTTGAGTATCTGTGTTTCTGTACACGTGTGTGTGTGTTTGGGGGGTGGTTATGTGTGGCATTCTTTACGCGGCACTGGAAGTTACACGGTAGCACAGTGGTTAGCACTGCGGTCTCACAGCTCCAGGGTCCCAGGTTCGAATCCCGGCTTGGGTCACAGCCTGTGCGGAGTCTGCACGTTCTCCCCGTGTTAGCCTGGGTTTCACCCCCACAACCCAAAGATGTGCAGGGCAGGTGGATTGGCCACACTAAGTTGCCCCTGAATTGGAAAAATTGAACTGGGCTTTGAATTTATTGTAAAAATCTTTTTATTGCCGTTTCCACAATTCTGTGCATTGCGGCTAGTTTACATTTCTCAGAGAGTGAAAAGGCTTTCTCTTACGTTTCTATAGTTACAAACTGTTGCCGTTCAGTTCGGCGTGTCTGCCCCCACCCCCAGCCCCCCCTTTCCCTAACCCTTCCCGTCTCTCCCCCGCAGACCCTCCGTGATGCCCTTCCGGGCCGACCTGGTGTGTGACCCCCTGCTCCTTGTTTACCCCCTTACCCCCCCCTTTCTTTTCTCCCTCCATCGGTTTCAGCCGTGTTATTTCAGTGGATTGGGGGGGGGGGTCCCCCTCCCCATCTCTCTCAGTGGGTGGGGGGGGGGGCGGTTCCCCCATCTCCATCTCTCTCGGTGGGGGGTCCCCTGTCTCCATCTCTCTCGGTGGGGGGTGGTCTCCCCTCTCCATCTCTCTCGGTGGGGGTGGGTCCCCTTGACCATCTCTCTCGGTGGGTGGGGGGGGGGTTCCCCCCTCTCCATCTTTCTCAGTGGGGGGGGGGGTTCCCTCCTCTCCATCTCTCTCGATGGGGGTTGTTCCCCCCCTCTCCATTTCTCTCGGTGGGTGGGGGGTCCCTCCTCTCCATCTCTCTCGGTGGGGGGTCCCCCCTCCCCATCTCTCTCGGTGGGGGGGGGGGGGGGGTTCCCCCCTCTCCATCTCTCTCGGTGGGGGGGGGGTCCCCCTCTCCATCTCTCTCGGTGGGGGGGGGGTTCCCCCCTCCCCATCTATCTCATAGAACATAGAACATTACAGCGCAGTACAGGCCCTTCGGCCCTCGATGTTACGCCGACCTGTGAAACCACTCTAAAGCCCATCTACACTATTCCCTTATCGTCCATATGTCTATCCAATGACCATTTGAATGTCCTTAGTGTTGGAGAGTCCACTACTGTTGCAGGCAGGGCTTTCCACGCCCTTACTACTCTCTGAGTAAATAACCTACCTCTGACATCTGTCCTATATCTATCTCCCCTCAATTTAAAGCTATGTCCCCTCGTGCTGGACATCATCATCCGAGGAAAAAGGCTCTCACTGTCCACCCTATCCAATCCTCTGATCATCTTGTATGCCTCAATTAAGTCACCTCTTAACCTTCTTCTCTCTAACGAAAACAGCCTCAAGTCCCTCAGCCTTTCCTCATAAGATCTTCCCTCCATACCAGGCAACATTCTGGTAAATCTCCTCTGCACCCTTTCCAATGCTTCCACATCCTTCCTATAATGCGGCGACCAGAATTGCACGTAATACTCCAAATACGGCCGCACCAGAGTTTTGTACAGCTGCAACATGACCTCATGGCTCCGAAACTCAATCCCTCTACCAATAGAAGCTAACACACCGTACGCCTTCTTAACAACCCTCTCAACCTGGGTGGCAACTTTCAGGGATCTATGTACATGGACACCGAGATCTCTCTGCTCATCCACACTGCCAAGAGTCTTACCATTAGCCCAGTACTCTGTCTTCCTGTTTTTCCTTAAAAAATCAATCACCTCACACTTTTCTGCATTAAACTCCATTTGCCACCTCTCAGCCCAGCGCTGCAGCTTATCTATGTCCCTCTGTAACTTGTAACATCCTTCCGCACTGTCCACAACTCCACCGACTTTAGTGTCATCTGCAAATTTACTCACCCATCCTTCTACGCCCTCCTCCAGGTCATTTATAAAAATGACAAACAGCAGTGGACCCAAAACAGATCCTTGTGGTACACCACTAGTAACTGGACTCCAGTCTAAACACTTCCCATCAACCACCACCCTTTGTCTTCTTCCAGCTAGCCAATTTCTGATCCAAACTGCTAAATCTCCCTGAATCCCATGCTTCCGTATTTTCTGCAGTAGCCTACCGTGGGGAACCTTGTCAAATGCTTTACTGAAATCCATATACACCACATCAACTGCTTTACCCTCATCCACCTGTTTCTCACCTTCTCAAAGAACTCTATATGGTTTGTGAGGCACAACCTACCCTTCACGAAACCGTGTTGACTATGTCTAATCAAATTATTCCTTTCCAGATGATTATACACCCTATCTCTTATAAACCTTTCCAAGATTTTGCCCACAACAGAAGTTAGGCTCACTGGTCTATATTTACCGGGGTTGTCTCTACTCTCCTTCTTGAACAAGGGGACAACATTCGCTATCCTCCAGTCTTCTGGCACTATTCCTGTTGACAAAGATGACTTAAAGATCAAAGCCAAAGGCTCTGAAATCTCCTCCCTAGCTTCCCAGAGAATCCTAGGATAAATCGTATCCGGCCCAGGGGACTTATCAATGTTCACCCTTTCCAGAATTGCTAACACCTCCTCCTTATGAACCTCAAGCCCTTCTAGTATAGTAGCCTGAATCTCAGTATTCTCCTCGTCAATATTGTCTTTTTGCTGTGTGAATAGTGATGAAAAATATTCATATAGCACCTCTCCTATCTCCTTGGACTCCAAGCACAACTTCCCACTACTGTCCTTGACTGGCCCTACTCTTACCCTAGTCATTCTTTTATTCCTGACATATCTATAGAAAGCTTCAGGGTTATCCTTGATCCTACCTTCCAAAGTCTCCTCATGTCCCCTCCTGGCTCTTCTTAGCTCTCTCTTTAGGTCCTTCCTAGCTAACTTGTAACTCTCGAGCGCCCTTACTGAACCTTCATGTCTCATCTTTACATAAGCCTCCTTCCTTCTTCCTCTAGACAAGTGTTTCGACTGCCTTAGTAAACCACGGTTCCCTTGCTCGACCACTTCCTCCCTGCCTGACAGGTACATACTTATCAAGGACACGCAGTAGCTGTTCCTTGAACAAGCTCCACATTTCCATTGTGCCCATCCCCTGCAGTTTTCCTCTCCGTCTCGGTGGGGGTGGGGGGAAGGGTCCCCCTCTCCATCTCTCTCGGTGGGTGGGGGGTTCCCGCCTCTCCATCTCCCTCGGTGGGGGGATCCCCCCTCTCCATCTCTCTCGGTGGGGGAGTCCCCCCTCTCCATCTCTCTCAGTGGGGGGTCCCCCCTCTACATCTCTCTCGGTGGGGGCAGGGTTCCCCCCTCTCCATCTCTCTTGGTGGGGGGGACCCCCTCTCCATCTCTCTCGGCGGGGGGGGGGTCCACCCTCCCCATCTCTCTCGGTGGAGGGGGAGTTCCCCCCTCTCCATCTCTCCCGGTGGGGGGGGGGGTGATTCCACCCTCTCCATCTCTCTCTCGGTTGAGGGGGGGGGTTCCCCCCTCTCCATCACGCTTTTTGGGGGATCTCCTTCTCCATCTCTCTCGGTGGGGGGGAGGGGGATTCCATCCACTCCATCTCTCTCTGTGGAGGGGGGGTTCCCCCCTCTCCATCTCTCTCGGTGGGGGGAGGGGGGTTCCACACACTCCATCTCTCTCTGTGGGGGGGGGTCCCCCTTCTCCACCTCTCTCGGTGGGGGGTCCCCCCTCTACATCTCTCTCGTTGTGGGGTCCACCCTCTCCATCTCCCTCGGTGGGGGCAGGGTTCCCCCTCTCCATATCTCTCGGTGGAGGGGGGACCCCCCTCCATCTCTCTCGGCGGGGGGGGGGGGGTCCACCCTCTCCATCTCTCTCGGTGGAGGGGGAGTTCCCCCCTCTCCATCTCTCTCGGTGGGTGGGGGGTCCCCCCTCTCCATCTCTCTCGCTGGGGAAGTCCCCCCTCTCCATCTCTCTCGGTGGGAGGGTCCCCCCTCTCCATCTCTCTCGGTGGGGGGTTCCCCCTCTCCATCTCTCTCGCTGAGGGAGTCCCCCCTCTCCACCTCACTCGGTGGGGGGTCCCCTCTCTCCATCTCTCTCGGTGGGGGGGGACCCCGTCTCCATCTCTCTCGGTGGGGGTGACCCCGTCTCCATCTCTCTCGGCAGGGGGGGGTCCACCCTCTCCATCTCTCTCGGTGGAGGGGGAGTTCTCCCCTCTCCATCTCTCTCGGTGGGGGCAGGGTTCCCCCCTCTCCATCTCTCTTGGTGGGGGGGACCCCCTCTCCATCTCTCTCGGCGGGGGGGGGGGGGCGGCGGGGTCCACCCTCTCCATCTCTCTCGGTGGAGGGGGAGTTCCCCCCTCTCCATCTCTCCCGGTTGGGGGGGGGGGTTCCACCCTCTCCATCTCTCTCTCGGTGGGGGGGGGGGGGTGGCGGTTCCCCCTTCTCCATCATGCTTTGTGGGGGGTCTCCTTCTCCATCTCTCTCGGTGGGGGGAGGGGGGTTCCACCCACTCCATCTCTCTCTGTGTGGGGGGGGTCCCCCTTCTCCATCTCTCTCGGTGGGGGGGGGGGGGTTCCCCTTCTCCATCTCTCTCGGTGGGGGGCGGGGGGAGTATGTTCTCCCCTCTCCATCTCTCTCGGTCTCTGCGTCTCTCGGTCTCTCTCTGGGACTCTGCCAAAACAAAATCCACAATCAGCAGTCGGCCATTTTCTGTCAGTTCACCGGAGCCATTTTATGTCAGTTCACAATGGCCATTGTATGTCAGTTCACGGTGGCCATTTTATGTCGGTTCACGGGAGCCATTTAATGTCAGTTCACAATAGCCATTTTATGTCAGTTAACAATGGACAGTTCATGTCAGTTCACGGGGGCCTTTTTAGGTCAGGTCGCAATGGCCATTTTATATCAGTTCACGGTGGCCATTTTATGTCAGTTCACAATGGCCATTTTATGTCAGTTCACAACGGCCATTTTATGTCAGTTCACGGTGGACATTTTATGTCAGTTCACAATGGCCATTTTATGTCAGTTCACAATAGTCATTTTATGTCAATTTGCAATGGCCATTTTATGTCAGTTCACGGTGGCCATTGTCTGTCAGTTCAGAATGGCCATTTTATGTCAATTTGCAATGGACAGTTCATGTCGGTTCACGGGGGCCATTTTATCTCAATTCACGGTGGCCATTTTATGTCAGCTCACGGTGGCCATTTTATGTCAGTTCACAGTGGCCATTTTATGTCAGTTCACAATGGCCATTTTATGTCAGTTCACGGGGGCCATTTTATGTCAGGTCGCAATGGCCATTTTATGTCAGTTCACAATGGACAGTTTATGTCAGTTCACGGGGGCCATTTTATGTCAGGTCGCAATAACCATTGTATGTCAGTTCAGAATGGACAGTTTATGTCAGTTCACGGGGGCCTTTTTATGTCAGGTCGCAATGGCCATTGTATGTCAGTTCACAATGGACAGTTTATGTCAGTTCACGGGGGCCTTTTTATGTCAGGTCGCAATGGCCATTTTATGTCAGTTCACGGTATCCATTTTATGTCAGGTCGCAATGGCCATTTTATGTCAGTTCACGGGGGCCATTTTATGTCAGTTCACATTGGCCATTTCATGTCAGTTCACGGGGGCCATTGTATGTCAGTTCACAATGGCCATTTTATGTCAGTTCACGGGGTCCATTTTATGTCAGTTCACAATGGCCATTTTATGTCAGTTCACGGGGGCCATTGTATGTCAGTTCACAATGGCCATTTTATATCAGTTCACGGGGTCCATTTAATGTCAGTTCACAATGGCCATTTTCTATCAGTTGACAATGGCCATTTTATGTCAGATCACGGTGGCCATTGCAAGTCAGTTCACAATGGCCATTTTATGTCAGTTCACAATGGCCATTTAATGTCAGTTCATGGTGGCCATTGTATGTCAGTTCACATTGGCCATTGTATGTCAGTTCACAATGGCCATTTTATGTCAGTTTGCAATGGCCATTTTTTCTCAGTTGATGGTGGCCATTTTGTGTCAGTTCACGGTGGCCATTGTATATCAGTTCACAATGACCATTTTATCTCGATTGCGGTGGCCAGTTCATGTTTCGTTCACGGGGGCCATGTTATGTCAGTTCACAGTGGCCATTTTATGTCAGTTCACGGGGTCCATTATATGTCAGTTCTAAATGGCCATTTTATGTCAGTTCACAATGGCCATTTTATGTCAGTTCACAATGGACAGTTTATGTCAGTTCACGGGGCCCTTTTATGTCAGTTCACAATGGCCATTGTATGTCAGTTCACAATGGCCATTTTATGTCAGTTTGCAATGGCCATTTTTTCTCAGTGGACGGTGGCCATTTTGTGTCAGTTCACGGTGGCCAATGTATGTGAGTTCACATTGGCCATTTTATGTCAGTTTGCAAAGGCCATTTTATCTCAGTTGCGGTGACCAGTTCATGTTGGTTCACGGGGGCCATGTTATGTCAGTTCACGGTGGCCATTTTATGTCAGTTCACGGGGGCCATTTTATGTCAGTTCATGGTGGCTATTGTATGTCAGTGCACAATTGTCATTTTATGTCAGTTCACGGTGGCCATTTTATCTCAGTTCACGGGGGCCATTTTATTCAGTCGATGGGGGCCATTTTATGTCAGTACACGGTGGCCATTTTATGTCAGTTCACGGTGATCATTTTATGTCGGTTGACGGGGGCCATTTTATGTCAGCTCGCAATGGCCATTTTATGTCAGTTCACGGTGGCCATTGTATGTCAGTTCACGGAGGCCATTTTATGCCAGGTCATGGTGGCTATTTTATGTCAGTTCACGGGGTCCATTTTATGTCAGTTCACAATGGCCATTTTATGTCAGTTCACAATGGCCATTTTATGTCAGTTCATGGTGGCCATTGTATGTCAGTTCACAATGGCCATTTTATGTCAGTTTGCAATTACCATTTTTTCTCAGTTGTCGGTGGCCATTTTGTGTCAGTTCATGGCGTCCATTGTATGTCAGTTCACAATGGACAGTTTATGTCAGTTCACGGGGGCCATTGTATGTCAGTTCTCAATGGCCATTTTATGTCAGTTCACGGGGGCCTTTTTATGTCAGGTCGCAATGGCCATTTTATGTCAGTTCACGGTAGCCATTTTATGTCAGGTCGCAATGGCCATTTTATGTCAGTTCACGGGGGCCATTGTTTGTCAGTTCACAATGGCCATTTTATGTCAGTTCACAAAACTATTTGAACTTGTGCTTCAATCCTATGGTACAGAAATGTTGTCCGGTGGGCTGACAGTTTCTCAGTAAGGCTGAAACATTGAGGGACGCCTCGCACTGCACTTGACAACATTTGTGGCACTTCAGGCAAGAGAGAGAGAGTGAGGGACACAGCAAGAGAGAGTGAGGGGCACAGCGAGAGAGAGTGAGGGACACAGCGAGAGAGAGTGAGGGACACAGCGAGAGAGTGTGAGGGACTCAGCGAGGGAGAGAGTGAGGGATGCAAAGAGAGAGTGAGGGACACAACGAGAAAAAGTGAGGGACGCAGCGAGAGAAAGTGAGGGATGCAGCGAGAGAGAGTGAGAGACACAGCGAGAGAGAGTGAGGGACACAGCGAGAGAGAGTGAGGGACACAGCGAGAGAGTGAGGGACACAGCGAGAGAGAGTGAGGGACACAGCGAGAGAGAGTGAGGGACACAGCGAGAGAGAGAGTGAGGGACACAGCGAGAGAGCATGAGGGGCACAGTGAGAGAGAGAGTGAGGGACACAGCGAGAGAGAGTGAGGGACACAGCGAGAGAGAGTGAGGGACACAGCGAGAGAGTGAGGGACACAGCGAGAGAGAGAGTGAGGGACACAGCGAGACAGAGTGAGGGACACAGCGAGAGAGAGTGAGGGACGCAGCGAGAGAAAGTGAGGGACGCAGCGAGAGAGAGTGAGGGACACAGCGAGAGAGAGTGAGGGACACAGCGAGAGAGAGTGAGGGACACAGCGAGAGAGAGTGAGGGACACAGCGAGAAAGATTGAGGGACACAGCGAGAGAGAGAGTGAGGGACACAGCGAGAGAGAGAATGAGGGACACAGCGAGAGAGAGAGTGAGGGACACAGCGAGAGAGAGTGAGGGACACAGCGAGAGAGAGAGTGAGGGACACAGCGAGAGAGAGTGATGGACACAACGAGAGAGAGTGAGGGGCGCAGAGAGAGAGAGAATGAGGGACACAGCGAGAGAGAGTGAGGGGCGCAGAGAGAGAGAGTGAGAGACACAGCGAGAGAGAGTGAGGGACACAGCGAGAGAGAGTGAGGGACACAGCGAGAGAGAGAGTGAGGGACACAGCGAGAGAGAGTGAGGGACATAGCGAGAGAGAGTGAGGGACGCAGCGAGAGAGAGAATGAGGGACACAGCGAGAGAGAGTGAGGGGCGCAGAGAGAGAGAGAATGAGGGACACAGCGAGAGAGAGTGAGGGACTCAGCGAGAGAGGGTGAGGGACGCAGCGAGAGAGATGAGGGACACAGCGAGAGAGAGAGTGAGGGACACAGCGAGAGACAGTGAGGGACACAGAGAGAGAGAGTGAGGGACACAGCGAGAGACAGTGAGGGACACAGAGAGAGAGAGAATGAGGGACACAGCGAGAGAGAGTGAGGGACGCAGCGAGAGAGAGTGAGGGACACAGCAAGAGAGAGTGAGGGACACAGCGAGAGAGAGTGAGAGACAGAGAGAGAGAGAGAGGGACAGAGAGAGAGCGTGAGGGACGCAGCGAGAGAGAGTGAGGGACTCAGCAAGAGAGAGTGAGAGACACAGCGAGAGAGAGTGAGGGACGCAGCGAGAGAGAGAATGAGGGACACAGCGAGAGAGAGTGAGGGACGCAGCGAGAGAGAGTGAGGGACACAGCAAGAGAGAGTGAGGGACAGAGAGAGAGAGTGAGGGACACAGCGAGAGACAGTGAGGGACACAGAGAGAGAGAGTGAGGGACGCAGCGAGAGAGAGAGTGAGGGACACAGCGAGAGACAGTGAGGGACACAGAGAGAGAGAGAATGAGGGACACAGCGAGAGAGAGTGAGGGACGCAGCGAGAGAGAGTGAGGGACACAGCAAGAGAGAGTGAGGGACAGAGAGAGAGTGTGAGGGACGCAGCGAGAGATAGAGAGAAAGACGCAGCGAGAGAGTGATGGACACAGCGAGAGAGAATGAGGGATGCAGCGAGAGAGGGACACAGAGAGCGAGGGACACAGAGAGCGAGGGACACACAGAGAGAGCGAGGGACACAGACAGAGCAAGGGACACAGAGAGAGCGAGGGACATAGAGAGCGAGGGACATAGGGAGCGAGGGACGCACAGAGAGAACGAGGGACACAGAGAGCGAGGGAAACAGAGAGAGCGAGGGACACAGAGAGCGAGGGACACACAGAGAGAGTGAGGGACACAGAGAGTGTGGAACACAGAGAGCGAGGGGCACAGAGAGCGCGAGCGACACAGAGAGCGAGGGTCACAGAGAGAGCGAGGGACACAGAGAGCGAGGGACACAGAGAGCGAGGGACACAGAGAGCGAGGGACACAGAGAGAGCCAGGGACACAGAGAGAGCGAGGGACACAGAGAGCGTGAGGGACACAGAGAGAGTGAGGGACACAGAGAGCGAGTGACACAGAGAGCGAGGGACACAGAGAGCGAGTGACACAGAGAGTGAGGGACACAGAGAGCGAGTGACATAGGCAGAGCGAGGGACACAGAGAGCGAGGGACACAGGGACAGAGAGAGCGAGGGATACAGAGAGTGAGGGACACAGAGAGAGTGTGGGACACAGAGCGCGAGGGACAATGCGAGCGCGAGGGACACTGCGAGCGCGAGGGACACACAGAAAGGGAGTGACATAGGCAGAGCGAGGGACACAGAGTGAGCGAGGGACACAGAGAGAGCAAGGGACACAGAGAGCGAGTGACACAGAGAGCGAGGGACACAGAGAGCGCAAGGGACACAGAGAGTGAGCGACACAGGGAGAGCGAGGGACACAGAGTGAGCGAGGGACACAGAGAGTGAGGGACACAGAGAGTGAGCGACACAGGGAGAGCGAGGGACACAGAGAGCGAGGGACACACAGAGAGAGCGAGGGACACAGAGAGCGAGGGACACAGGGAGCGAGGGGCACAGAGAGAGCAAAGGACACAGAGAGCGAGGGACACACAGAGAGTGAGGGACACAGAGAGAGTGAGGGACACAGAGAGAGCGAGGGACTCAGAGAGCGAGGGACACACAGAGAGTGAGGGACACAGAGAGCGAGGGACACAGAGAGCGAGGGGCACAGAGAGCGAGCGGCACAGAGAGAGCAAGGGACACAGAGAGCGAGGGACACACTGAGAGTGAGGGACACAGAGAGCGAGGGACACAGAGAGCGAGGGACACAGAGAGCGAGGGACACAGAGAGAGCGAGGGGCACAGAGAGAGCCAGGGACACAGAGGGCGCGATGGACACAGAGGGCGCGAGTGACACAGAAAGCGCGAGGGACACAGAGAGTGTGGGACACAGAGAGTGTGGGACACAGAGAGAGCCAGGGACACAGAGAGCGCGAGGGACTCAGAGAGAGCCAGGACACAGAGAGCGCGAGGGACAGAGAGAGAGCCAGGGACACAGAGAGCGCGAGGGACACAGAGAGAGCCAGGGACACAGAGAGCGCGAGGGACACACAGAGAGCCAGGGACACAGAGAGAGCGAGGGACACAGAGAGTAAGGGACACAGAGAGTGTGGGACACAGAGAGCGAGGGACACAGAGAGCGAGGGACACAGAGTGAGTAAGGGACACAGAGAGTGAGGGACACAGAGAGCGAGGGACACAGAGAGCGCGAGGGACACAGAGAGCGCGAGGGACACAGAGAGCGCGAGGGACACAGAGAGAGTGAGGGACACACAGAAAGGGAGGGACACAGAGAGAGTGAGGGACACAGAGAGAGCGAGGGACACAGAGAGAGCGAGGGTCACAGAGAGTGAGGGACACACAGAGAGCAAGGGTCACAGAGAGCGAGGGACACAGAGAGCGAGGGACACAGAGAGCGAGGGGCACAGAGAGCGAGGGACACACAGAGAGAGCGAGTGACACAGAGAGAGAGAGGGGCACAGAGACTGAGGGACACAGAGAGAGCAAGGGACACAGAGAGTGTGCGACTCAGGGAGAGCGAGGGACACAGTGAGAGTGAGGGACACAGAGAGAGCGAGGGACACAGCGAGAGTGAGGGACACACAGAAAGGGAGGGACACAGACAGAGCGAGGGTCACAGACCGAGCTACAAAGAGAGCGCGAGGGACACAGCGAGAGTGAGGGACACACAGAAAGGGAGGGACACAGACAGAGCGAGGGTCACAAACCGAGCTACAAAGAGAGCGCGAGGGACACAGAGAGAGTGAGGGACACAAAGAGCGAGGGACACAGAGCACCAGGGACACAGAGAGAGCGAGGGACGCAGAGAGCGAGGGACACAGAGAGCGAGGGACACAGAGAGAGTGAGGGACACAAAGAGCGAGGGACACAGAGCACCAGGGACACAGAGAGAGCGAGGGACACAGAGCACGAAGGACACAGAGAGCGAGGGACACAGAGAGTGTGGGACACAGATGGCGAGGGACACAGAGAGTGAGGGACACTAGAGAGCGAGGGACACAGAGAGTGTGGGACACAGAGAGAGTGAGGGACACAGAGAGAGCGAGGGACACAGAGAGAGCGAGGGACACAGAGAGCGAGGGACACAGAGAGCGAGGGACACAGAGAGAGCGAGGGACACAGAGAGTGTGGGACACAGAGAGAGTGAGGGACACAGAGAGAGCGAGGGACACAGAGAGAGCGAGGGACACAGAGAGCGAGGGACACAGAGAGCGAGGGACACATAGAGGGAGCGAGGGACACAGACAGAGCCAGGGACACAGAGAGAGCGAGGGACATAGAGAGCGAGGGACACACAGAGAGAACGAGGGACACAGAGAGCGAGGGACACAGAGAGCGAGGGTCACACAGAGAGTGTGAGGGACACAGAGAGTGAGGAACACAGAGAGCGCGAGAAACAGAGAGAGCGAGGGACACAGAGAGCGAGGGACACACAGAGAGAGTGAGGGACACAGAGAGTGTGGAACACAGACAGCGAGGGACACAGAGAGAGTGAGGGACACAGAGCGAGGGACACAGAGAGCGAGGGAAACAGAGAGAGCGAGGGACACAGAGGGTGAGGGACACACAGAGAGAGTGAGGGACACAGAGAGCGAGGGACACAGAGAGCGAGGGACACACAGAGAGAGCGAGGGACACAGTGAGCGAGGGACACAGAGAGCGAGGGTCACACAGAGAGTGTGAGGGACACAGAGAGTGAGGAACACAGAGAGCGAGGGAAACAGAGAGAGCGAGGGACACAGAGGGTGAGGGACACACAGAGAGAGTGAGGGACACAGAGAGTGTGGAACACAGAGAGCGAGGGACACAGAGAGAGCGAGGGACACAGAGAGAGTGAGGGACACAGAGCGAGGGACACAGCCAGAGCGAGGGACACAGAGAGAGCGAGGGACACAGAGAGAGCGAGGGACACACAGAAAGGGAGGGACACAGAGAGAGTGAGGGACACAGAGAGCGCGAGTGACACAGAGAGAGCGAGGACACAGAGAGCGAGGGACACAGAGAGCGAGGGACACACAGAGATAGCGAGGGACACAGAGAGCGAGGGACACACAGAGAGAGTGTGGGACACAGAGAGAGTGTGTGACACAGAGAGAGAGTGTGGGACACAGAGAGTGAGGGACACACAGACAGAGCCAGGGACACAGAGAGAGCGAGGGACACAGAGAGCGAGGGACACACAGAGAGAGAGAGGGACACAGAGAGCGAGGGACACACAGAGAGAGTGTGGGACACAGAGAGAGGGAGGGACACAGAGAGAGTGAGGGACACACAGAGAGCGAGGAACACAGAGAGAGCGAATGACACAGAGAGCGAGGGACACAGAGAGTGAGGGACACAGAGAGTGAGGGTCACAGAGAGAGTGAGGGACCCAGAGGGAGCGAGGGACCCAGAGGGAGCGAGGGACGCAGAGAGCGCGAGGGACACAGAGATTGAGGGACACATAGAGAGTGAGGGGCACAGAGGGTGAGGGACACAGAGAGCGAGGGACACACAGAGAGAGCGAGAGACACAGAGAGTGAGGGACACAGAGATAGTGAGGGACACAGAGAGCGAGGGACACAGAGAGCGAGGGACACAGAGAGAGTCAGGGACACAGAGAGTGAGGGACAGAGAGAGAGTGAGGGACACAGAGAGAGTGAGGGTCACAGAGAGTGAGGGACGCAGAGAGAGTGAGGGACACCGAGAGTGAGCGACACAGCGAGAGCGAGGGACATAGAGAGAGGGAGGGACACAGAGAGAGCGAGGGACACAGAGAGCGAGGGACACAGAGAGAGCAAGGGACACAGAGAGAGTGAGCGACTCAGGGAGAGCGAGGGACACAGAGAGAGTGAGGGACACAGAGAGAGCGAGGGACACAGAGATCGCGAGGGACACAGAGAGAGCGAGGGACACAGAGGGTGAGGGACACACAGAGAGAGTGAGGGACACAGAGAGCGAGGGACACAGAGAGCGAGGGACACACAGAGAGAGCGAGGGACACAGAGAGCGAGGGACACAGAGAGCGAGGGTCACACAGAGAGTGTGAGGGACACAGAGAGTGAGGAACACAGAGAGCGAGGGAAACAGAGAGAGCGAGGGACACAGAGGGTGAGGGACACACAGAGAGAGTGAGGGACACAGAGAGTGTGGAACACAGAGAGCGAGGGACACAGAGAGAGCGAGGGACACAGAGAGAGTGAGGGACACAGAGCGAGGGACACAGACAGAGCGAGGGACACAGAGAGAGCGAGGGACACAGAGAGAGCGAGGGACACACAGAAAGGGAGGGACACAGAGAGAGTGAGGGACACAGAGAGCGCGAGTGACACAGAGAGAGCGAGGACACAGAGAGCGAGGGACACAGAGAGCGAGGGACACAGAGAGCGAGGGACACACAGAGATAGCGAGGGACACAGAGAGCGAGGGACACACAGAGAGAGTGTGGGACACAGAGAGAGTGTGTGACACAGAGAGAGAGTGTGGGACACAGAGAGTGAGGGACACACAGACAGAGCCAGGGACACAGAGAGAGCGAGGGACACAGAGAGCGAGGGACACACAGAGAGAGAGAGGGACACAGAAAGCGAGGGACACACAGAGAGAGTGTGGGACACAGAGAGAGGGAGGGACACAGAGAGAGTGAGGGACACACAGAGAGCGAGGAACACAGAGAGAGCGAATGACACAGAGAGCGAGGGACACAGAGAGTGAGGGACACAGAGAGTGAGGGTCACAGAGAGAGTGAGGGACCCAGAGGGAGCGAGGGACCCAGAGGGAGCGAGGGACGCAGAGAGCGCGAGGGACACAGAGATTGAGGGACACATAGAGAGTGAGGGGCACAGAGGGTGAGGGACACAGAGAGCGAGGGACACACAGAGAGAGCGAGAGACACAGAGAGTGAGGGACACAGAGATAGTGAGGGACACAGAGAGCGAGGGACACAGAGAGCGAGGGACACAGAGAGAGTCAGGGACACAGAGGGTGAGGGACAGAGAGAGAGTGAGGGACACAGAGAGAGTGAGGGTCACAGAGAGTGAGGGACGCAGAGAGAGTGAGGGACACCGAGAGTGAGCGACACAGCGAGAGCGATGGACACAGAGAGAGGGAGGGACACAGAGAGAGCGAGGGACACAGAGAGCGAGGGACACAGAGAGAGCAAGGGACACAGAGAGAGTGAGCGACTCAGGGAGAGCGAGGGACACAGAGAGAGTGAGGTACACAGAGAGAGCGAGGGACACAGAGATCGCGAGGGACACAGCGAGAGCGAGTGACACACAGAAAGGGAGGGACACAGACAGAGCGAGGGTCACAGACCGAGCTACACAGATAGCGCGAGGGACACAGAGAGAGCGAGGGACACAAAGAGCGGGGGACACAGAGCACGAGGGACACAGAGAGCGAGGGACACAGAGAGTGTGGGACACAGAGAGCGAGGGACACAGAGAGTGAGGGACACAGAGAGTGAGGGACACACAGAGCGAGGGACACAGAGAGTGTGGGACACAGAGAGCGAGGTACACAGAGAGCGAGTAGCACAGAGCATGAGGGACACAAAGAGTGAGGGACACAGAGAGCGAGGGACACAAAGGGCAAGGGACACAGAGAGCGAGGGACACACAGAGAGAGCGAGGGACACAGAGAGTGTGGGACACAGAGAGTGTGAGGGACACAGAGAGCGAGGGACACAGCGAGCGAGGGACACAGAGAGAGTCACCGACACAGAGAGTGAGGGCCAGAGAGAGAGTGATGGACAGAGAGAGAGTGAGGGACACAGAGAGAGTGAGGGTCACAGAGAGTGAGGGGCACAGAGAGAGTGAGGGACACAGAGAGTGAGGAACACAGAGAGGGAGGGACACAGAGAGAGCGAGGGACACAGAGAGCGAGGGACACAGAGAGCGAGGGACACAGAGAGCGAGGGACACACAGAGATAGCGAGGGACACAGAGAGCGAGGGACACACAGAGAGAGTGTGGGACACAGAGAGAGTGTGTGACACAGAGAGAGAGTGTGGGACACAGAGAGTGAGGGACACACAGACAGAGCCAGGGACACAGAGAGAGCGAGGGACACAGAGAGCGAGGGACACACAGAGAGAGAGAGGGACACAGAGAGCGAGGGACACACAGAGAGAGTGTGGGACACAGAGAGAGGGAGGGACACAGAGAGAGTGAGGGACACACAGAGAGCGAGGAACACAGAGAGAGCGAATGACACAGAGAGCGAGGGACACAGAGAGTGAGGGACACAGAGAGTGAGGGTCACAGAGAGAGTGAGGGACCCAGAGGGAGCGAGGGACCCAGAGGGAGCGAGGGACGCAGAGAGCGCGAGGGACACAGAGATTGAGGGACACATAGAGAGTGAGGGGCACAGAGGGTGAGGGACACAGAGAGCGAGGGACACACAGAGAGAGCGAGAGACACAGAGAGTGAGGGACACAGAGATAGTGAGGGACACAGAGAGCGAGGGACACAGAGAGCGAGGGACACAGAGAGAGTCAGGGACACAGAGAGTGAGGGACAGAGAGAGAGTGAGGGACACAGAGAGAGTGAGGGTCACAGAGAGTGAGGGACGCAGAGAGAGTGAGGGACACCGAGAGTGAGCGACACAGCGAGAGCGAGGGACACAGAGAGAGGGAGGGACACAGAGAGAGCGAGGGACACAGAGAGCGAGGGACACAGAGAGAGCAAGGGACACAGAGAGAGTGAGCGACTCAGGGAGAGCGAGGGACACAGAGAGAGTGAGGGACACAGAGAGAGCGAGGGACACAGAGATCGCGAGGGACACAGCGAGAGCGAGTGACACACAGAAAGGGAGGGACACAGACAGAGCGAGGGTCACAGACCGAGCTACACAGATAGCGCGAGGGACACAGAGAGAGCGAGGGACACAAAGAGCGAGGGACACAGAGCACGAGGGACACAGAGAGCGAGGGACACAGAGAGTGTGGGACACAGAGAGCGAGGGACACAGAGAGTGAGGGACACAGAGAGTGAGGGACACACAGAGCGAGGGACACAGAGAATGTGGGACACAGAGAGCGAGGTACACAGAGAGCGAGTAGCACAGAGCATGAGGGACACAAAGAGTGAGGGACACAGAGAGCGAGGGACACAAAGGGCAAGGGACACAGAGAGCGAGGGACACACAGAGAGAGCGAGGGACACAGAGAGTGTGGGACACAGAGAGTGTGAGGGACACAGAGAGCGAGGGACACAGCGAGCGAGGGACACAGAGAGAGTCACCGACACAGAGAGTGAGGGCCAGAGAGAGAGTGAGGGACAGAGAGAGAGTGAGGGACACAGAGAGAGTGAGGGTCACAGAGAGTGAGGGGCACAGAGAGAGTGAGGGACACAGAGAGTGAGGAACACAGAGAGGGAGGGACACAGAGAGAGCGAGGGACACAGAGAGCGAGGGACACAGAGAGAGCAAGGGACACAGAGAGAGCTAGGGACACAGAGAGCGCGAGGGACACAGAGATTGAGGGACACAGAGAGCGAGGGACACAAAGAGAGAGTGAGGGACACAGAGAGTGAGGTTCACAGAGAGAGTGAGGGACACAGAGAGCGAGGGACACAGAGAGCGAGGGACACAGAGAGAGCCAGGGACACAGAGAGTGAGGGACACAGAGAAAGCGAGGGACACAGAGGGAGAGTGAGGGACACAGAGAGCGAGGGACACAGAGAGCTAGGGACACAGAGAGAGCCAGGGACACAGAGAGTGAGGGACACAGAGAGAGCCAGGGACACAGAGAGTGAGGGACACAGAGAGCGAGGGACACAGAGAGAGCCAGGGACACAGAGAGAGCGAGGGACAGAGAGAGAGCGAGGGACACAGAGAGCGCGAGGGACACAGCGAGAGCGAGGGACACACAGAAAGGGAGGGACACAGACAGAGCGAGGGTCACAGACCGAGCTACACAGAGAGCGCGAGGGACACAGAGAGAGCGAGGGACACAAAGAGCGAGGGACACAGAGCACCAGGGACACAGAGAGCGAGGGACACAGAGAGTGTGGGACACAGAGAGTGAGGGACTCAGAGAGTGAGGGACACAGAGAGAGTGAGGTTCACAGAGAGAGCGAGGGACACAGAGAGCGCGAGGGACACAGCGAGAGCGAGGGACACACAGAAAGGGAGGGACACAGACAGAGCGAGGGTCACAGACCGAGCTACACAGGGAGCGCGAGGGACACAGAGAGAGCGAGGGACACAAAGAGCGAGGGTCACAGAGCACGAGGGACACAGAGAGCGAGGGACACAGAGAGTGTGGGACACAGAGAGCGAGGGACACAGAGAGTGAAGGACACAGAGAGTGAGGGACACAGAGAGTGGGGGACACAGAGAGAACTAGGGACACAGAGAGTGAGGGACACAGAGAACAAGGGACACAGAGAGTGTGGGACACAGAGAGCAAGGGACACAGAGAGTGAGGGACACAGAGAGTGAGGGACACAGAGAGTGAGGAGCACAGAGAGCGATTAACACAGAGAATGAGGGACACAGAGAGTGAGGGACACAGTGCACGAGGGACACAGAGAGCGCGAGGGACACAGAGAGCCCGAGGGACACACAGAAAGGGAGGGACACAGACAGAGCGAGGGTCACTGACCGAGGGACACAGAGAGAGCGAGGGACACAGAGAGAGCGTGGGAAACAGAGAGAGCGAGGGATACACAGAAAGGGAGGGACACAGAGAGAGTGAGGGACACAGAGAGAGTGAGGGACACAGAGAGAGCGAGGGACACAGAGAGAGCGAGGGACACAGAGACCGAGGGACACAGAGAGCGAGGGACAGACAGAGAGAGCGAGGGACACAGACAGAGCCAGGGACACAGAGAGAGCAAGGGACATAGAGAGCGAGGGACACACAGAGAGAACGAGGGACACAGAGAGCGAGGGACACAGAGAGCGAGCGACACACAGAGAGAGTGAGGGACACAGAGAGAGCGAGGGACACAGAGAGAGCGAGGGCCACAGAGAGAGTGAGGGACACAGACCGAGGGACACAGACAGAGCGAGGGACACAGAGAGAGCGAGGAACACAGAGAGAGTGAGGGACACAGAGAGAGTGAGGGACACAGACCGAGGGACACCGAGAGAGCAAGGGACACAGAGAGAGCGAGGGACACAGAGAGAGCGAGGGACACACAGAAAGGGAGGGACACACAGAATGGGAGGGACACAGAGAGAGTGAGGGACACCGAGAGAGCGAGGGACACAGAGAGAGCGAGGGGCACAGAGAGCGAGGGTCACAGAGAGCGAGGGACACAGAGAGAGAGCGAGTGACACAGACAGAGCCAGGGACACAGAGAGAGCGAGGGACACAGAGAGCGAGGGACACACAGAAAGGGAGGGACACAGAGAGAGTGAGGGACACAGAGAGAGCGAGGGACACAGAGAGAGCGAGGGGCACAGAGAGCGAGGGGCACAGAGAGCGAGGGACACACAGGGAGAGCGAGGGACACAGACCGAGGGACACAGAGAGAGCGAGGGACACAGAGAGAGTGAGGGACACACAGAAAGGGAGGGACACAGAGAGAGCGAGGGACACACAGAAAGGGAGGGACACAGAGAGAGTGAGGGACACAGAGAGAGCGAGGGACACAGAGAGAGCAGGGGACACAGAGAGAGTGAGGGGCACAGAGAGAACGAGGGACACAGAGAGCGCGAGGGACACAGAGAGCACGAGGGACACAGAGAGCAATGGACAAAGAGAGAGAGAGAGTGAGGGACACAGAGAGTGAGGGTCACAGAGAGAGTGAGGGACCCAGAGGGAGCGAGGGACCCAGAGGGAGCGAGGGACGCAGAGAGCGCGAGTGACACAGAGAGTGAGGGACACATAGAGAGTGAGGGGCACAGAGGGTGAGGGACACAGAGAGCGAGGGACACACAGAGAGAGCGAGTGACACAGAGAGTGAGGGACACAGAGAGAGTGAGGGACACAGAGAGCGAGGGACACAGAGAGCGAGGGACACAGAGAGAGTCAGGGACACAGAGAATGGGGACAGAGAGAGAGTGAGGGACACAGAGAAAGTGAGGGTCACAGAGAGTGAGGGGCACAGAGAGAGTGAGGGACACAGAGAGCGAGGAACACAGAGAGTGAGGGACACAGAGAGAGTGAGGGACACCGAGAGTGAGCGACACAGGGAGAGCGAGGGACACCGAGAGAGGGAGGGACACAGAGAGAGCGAGGGACACAGAGAGCGAGGGACACAGAGAGAGCAAGGGACACAGAGAGAGTGAGCGACTCAGGGAGAGCGAGGGACACAGAGAGAGTGAGGGACACAGAGAGAGCGAGGGACACAGAGAGCGCGAGGGACACAGCGAGAGCGAGGGACACACAGAAAGGGAGGGACACAGACAGAGCGAGGGTCACAGACCGAGCTACACAGATTGCGCGAGGGACACAGTGAGAGCGAGGGACACAAAGAGCGAGAGACACAGAGCACGAGGGACACAGAGAGCGAGGGACACAGAGAGTGTGGGACACAGAGAGCGAGGGACACAGAGAGTGTGGGACACAGAGAGCGAGGGACACAGAGAGCGAGTAGCACAGAGCATGAGGGACACAAAGAGTGAGGGACACAGAGAGCGAGGGACACAAAGGGCAAGGGACACAGAGAGCGAGGGACACACAGAGAGAGCGAGGGACACAGAGAGTGTGGGACACAGAGAGAGTGAGGGACACAGAGAGAGAGGGACACAGAGAGAGTCACCGACACAGAGAGTGAGGGCCAGAGAGAGAGTGAGGGAAAGAGAGAGAGTGAGGGACACAGAGAGAGTGAGGGTCACAGAGAGTGAGGGGCACAGAGAGAGTGAGAGACACACAGAGTGAGGAACAGAAAGAGTGAGGGACACAGAGAGAGTGAGGGTCACAGAGAGTGAGGGGCACAGAGAGAGTGAGAGACACACAGAGTGAGGAACACAGAGAGGGAGGGACATAGAGAGAGCGAGGGACACAGAGAGAGCGAGGGACACACAGAAAGGGAGGGACACAGACAGAGCGAGGGTCACAGACCGAGCTACACAGAGAGCGCGAGGGACACAGAGAGAGCGAGGGACACAAAGAGCGAGGGACACAGAGCACCAGGGACACAGAGAGCGAGGGACACAGAGAGTGTGGGACACAGAGAGTGAGGGACTCAGAGAGTGAGGGACACAGAGAGAGTGAGGTTCACAGAGAGAG
This sequence comes from Scyliorhinus torazame, assembly GCF_047496885.1. Taxonomy (NCBI): domain Eukaryota; kingdom Metazoa; phylum Chordata; class Chondrichthyes; order Carcharhiniformes; family Scyliorhinidae; genus Scyliorhinus; species Scyliorhinus torazame. The sequence goes on along the minus strand of NC_092711.1, from coordinate 31,180,519 downwards.
CGAGGGACACAGAGAGCGCGAGGGACACAGCGAGAGCGAGGGACACACAGAAAGGGAGGGACACAGACAGAGCGAGGGTCACAGACCGAGCTACACAGGGAGCGCGAGGGACACAGAGAGAGCGAGGGACACAAAGAGCGAGGGTCACAGAGCACGAGGGACACAGAGAGCGAGGGACACAGAGAGTGTGGGACACAGAGAGCGAGGGACACAGAGAGTGAAGGACACAGAGAGTGAGGGACACAGAGAGTGGGGGACACAGAGAGAACTCGGGACACAGAGAGTGAGGGACACAGAGAACAAGGGACACAGAGAGTGTGGGACACAGAGAGCAAGGGACACAGAGAGTGAGGGACACAGAGAGTGAGGGACACAGAGAGTGAGGAGCACAGAGAGCGATTAACACAGAGAATGAGGGACACAGAGAGTGAGGGACACAGTGCACGAGGGACACAGAGAGCGCGAGGGACACAGAGAGCCCGAGGGACACACAGAAAGGGAGGGACACAGACAGAGCGAGGGTCACTGACCGAGGGACACAGAGAGAGCGAGGGACACAGAGAGAGCGTGGGAAACAGAGAGAGCGAGGGATACACAGAAAGGGAGGGACACAGAGAGAGTGAGGGACACAGAGAGAGTGAGGGACACAGAGAGAGCGAGGGACACAGAGAGAGCGAGGGACACAGAGACCGAGGGACACAGAGAGCGAGGGACAGACAGAGAGAGCGAGGGACACAGACAGAGCCAGGGACACAGAGAGAGCAAGGGACATAGAGAGCGAGGGACACACAGAGAGAACGAGGGACACAGAGAGCGAGGGACACAGAGAGCGAGCGACACACAGAGAGAGTGAGGGACACAGAGAGAGCGAGGGACACAGAGAGAGCGAGGGCCACAGAGAGAGTGAGGGACACAGACCGAGGGACACAGACAGAGCGAGGGACACAGAGAGAGCGAGGAACACAGAGAGAGTGAGGGACACAGAGAGAGTGAGGGACACAGACCGAGGGACACCGAGAGAGCAAGGGACACAGAGAGAGCGAGGGACACAGAGAGAGCGAGGGACACACAGAAAGGGAGGGACACACAGAATGGGAGGGACACAGAGAGAGTGAGGGACACCGAGAGAGCGAGGGACACAGAGAGAGCGAGGGGCACAGAGAGCGAGGGTCACAGAGAGCGAGGGACACAGAGAGAGAGCGAGTGACACAGACAGAGCCAGGGACACAGAGAGAGCGAGGGACACAGAGAGCGAGGGACACACAGAAAGGGAGGGACACAGAGAGAGCGAGGGACACAGAGAGAGCGAGGGACACAGAGAGAGCGAGGGGCACAGAGAGCGAGGGGCACAGAGAGCGAGGGACACACAGGGAGAGCGAGGGACACAGACCGAGGGACACAGAGAGAGCGAGGGACACAGAGAGAGTGAGGGACACACAGAAAGGGAGGGACACAGAGAGAGCGAGGGACACACAGAAAGGGAGGGACACAGAGAGAGTGAGGGACACAGAGAGAGCGAGGGACACAGAGAGAGCAGGGGACACAGAGAGAGTGAGGGGCACAGAGAGAACGAGGGACACAGAGAGCGCGAGGGACACAGAGAGCACGAGGGACACAGAGAGCAATGGACAAAGAGAGAGAGAGAGTGAGGGACACAGAGAGTGAGGGTCACAGAGAGAGTGAGGGACCCAGAGGGAGCGAGGGACCCAGAGGGAGCGAGGGACGCAGAGAGCGCGAGTGACACAGAGAGTGAGGGACACATAGAGAGTGAGGGGCACAGAGGGTGAGGGACACACAGAGCGAGGGACACACAGAGAGAGCGAGTGACACAGAGAGTGAGGGACACAGAGAGAGTGAGGGACACAGAGAGCGAGGGACACAGAGAGCGAGGGACACAGAGAGAGTCAGGGACACAGAGAATGGGGACAGAGAGAGAGTGAGGGACACAGAGAAAGTGAGGGTCACAGAGAGTGAGGGGCACAGAGAGAGTGAGGGACACAGAGAGCGAGGAACACAGAGAGTGAGGGACACAGAGAGAGTGAGGGACACCGAGAGTGAGCGACACAGGGAGAGCGAGGGACACCGAGAGAGGGAGGGACACAGAGAGAGCGAGGGACACAGAGAGCGAGGGACACAGAGAGAGCAAGGGACACAGAGAGAGTGAGCGACTCAGGGAGAGCGAGGGACACAGAGAGAGTGAGGGACACAGAGAGAGCGAGGGACACAGAGAGCGCGAGGGACACAGCGAGAGCGAGGGACACACAGAAAGGGAGGGACACAGACAGAGCGAGGGTCACAGACCGAGCTACACAGATTGCGCGAGGGACACAGTGAGAGCGAGGGACACAAAGAGCGAGAGACACAGAGCACGAGGGACACAGAGAGCGAGGGACACAGAGAGTGTGGGACACAGAGAGCGAGGGACACAGAGAGTGTGGGACACAGAGAGCGAGGGACACAGAGAGCGAGTAGCACAGAGCATGAGGGACACAAAGAGTGAGGGACACAGAGAGCGAGGGACACAAAGGGCAAGGGACACAGAGAGCGAGGGACACACAGAGAGAGCGAGGGACACAGAGAGTGTGGGACACAGAGAGAGTGAGGGACACAGAGAGAGTGAGGGTCACAGAGAGTGAGGGGCACAGAGAGAGTGAGAGACACACAGAGTGAGGAACAGAAAGAGTGAGGGACACAGAGAGAGTGAGGGTCACAGAGAGTGAGGGGCACAGAGAGAGTGAGAGACACACAGAGTGAGGAACACAGAGAGGGAGGGACATAGAGAGAGCGAGGGACACAGAGAGAGCGAGGGACACACAGAAAAGGAGGGACACAGACAGAGCGAGGGTCACAGACCGAGCTACACAGAGAGCGCGAGGGACACAGAGAGAGCGAGGGACACAAAGAGCTAGGGACACAGAGCACGAGGGACACAGAGAGAGCGAGGGACACAGAGAGCGAGGGAAACAGAGAGCGAGGGACACAGAGAGCGAGGGACACAGAGAGAGCGAGGGACACAGAGAGCGAGGGACACAGAGAGTGAGGGAAACAGAGAGTGTGGGACACAAAGAGCGAGGGACACAGAGAGTGAGGGACACAGAGAGAGCGAGGGACACAGAGAGCGAGGGACACAGAGAGCGAGGGACACAGAGAGAGCGAGGGACACAGAGAGCGAGGGACGCAGAGAGTGTGGGACACAGAGAGCGAGGGACACAGAGAGTGAGGGACACAGAGAGAGAGAGGGACACAGAGAGTGTGGGACACAGAGAGAGTGAGGGACACAGAGAGAGCGAGGGACACAGAGAGCATGAGGGACACAGTGAGCGCGAGGGACACAGAGAGCGAGGGACACAGAGAGTGTGGGACACAGAGAGCGAGGGACACAGAGTGAGAGAGGGACACAGAGATTGAGGGACACAGAGCGCGAGGGACACAGAGAACGAGGGACACAGAGAGCGCGACGGACACAGAGAGCGCGTGGGACACAGAGAGCGCGAGGGACACAGAGAGCGAGGGACACAGAGAGCGAGGGTCACAGAGAGCGAGGGACACAGAGAGAGCGAGGGACAAACAGAGAGCGAGGGACACAGAGAGCAAGGGACACAGAGAGCACGAGCGACACAGAGAGCGCGAAGGACACAGAGAGCGGGGGACACAGAAAGAGCGAGGGACACACAGAGAGCGAGGGACACAGAGAGAGCGAGGGGCAGAGAGTGAGCAAGGGACACAGAGAGCGAGGGACACAGAGAGCGAGGGACACAGAGAGCGAGGGACACAGAGCGCGAGGGACAATGCGAGCGCGAGGGACACTGCGAGCGCGAGGGACACACAGAAAGGGGGTGACATAGGCAGAGCGAGGGACACAAAACCAGGGACACAGAGAGAGCGAGGGACACAGAGAGAGCGAGGGACACAGAGAGAGCAAGGGATACAGAGAGAGTGAGGGACACAGAGAGCGAGGGACTCAGAGAGAGTGAGGGACACAGAGAGAGTGAGGGACACAGAGAGCGAGGGACTCAGAGAGAGTGAGGGACACAGAGAGAGTGAGGGACACAGAGAGCGAGGGACACAGTGAGCGAGGGACACAGAGAGAGCAAGGGACACAGAAAGGGAGGGACACAGAGAGCGAGGGACACACAGAGAGAGCAAGGGACACAGAAAGGGAGGGACACAGAGTGAGCGAGGGACACAGAGAGAGCAAGGGACACAGAGAGCGAGGGACTCAGAGAGAGTGAGGGACACAGAGAGAGTGAGGGACACAGAGAGCGAGGGACACAGTGAGCGAGGGACACAGAGAGAGCAAGGGACACAGAAAGGGAGGGACACAGGGAGAGCGAGGGACACAGAGTGAGCGAGGGACACAGAGAGAGTGAGGGACACAGAGAGCGAGGGACACAGAGAGCGAGGGACACAGAGAGAGCCAGGGACACAGAGAGCGCGAGGGACTCAGAGAGAGCCAGGGACACAGAGAGCGCGAGGGACACAGAGAGCCAGGGACACAGAGAGAGCGAGGGACACACAGCGAGCGAGGGACACAGAGAGAGCGAGGGGCAGAGAGAGAGCGAGGGACACAGAGAGCGAGAGACACAGAGAGAGCGAGGGACACAGAGTGCGAAGGACACAGAGAGCACGAGTGACACAGAGAGCGCGAGGGACACAGAGAGCACGAGCGACACAGACACCGGGAGGGACACAGAGACCGCGAGGGACAGAGAGAGAGTGGGGGACACAGAGAGAGCGAGGGTCATAGAGAGAGCAAGGGACACAGAAAGGGAGGGACACGGAGAGCGAGGGACACAGAGTGAGCGAGGGACACAGAGAGAGTGAGGGACACAGATAGCGAGGGACACAGAGAGCGAGGGACACAGAGAGAGCCAGGGACACAGAGAGCGCGAGGGACTCAGAGAGAGCCAGAGACACAGAGAGCGCGAGGGACACAGAGAGCCAGGGACACAGAGAGAGCGAGGGACACACAGCGAGCGAGGGACACAGAGAGAGCGAGGGGCAGAGAGAGAGCGAGGGACACAGAGAGCGAGAGACACAGAGAGAGCGAGGGACACAGAGTGCGAAGGACACTGAGAGCACGAGTGACACAGAGAGCGCGAGGGACACAGAGAGAGTGAGGGACACAGAGAGCGAGGGACACAGAGAGAGCAAGGGACACAGAGAGCGAGGGACTCAGAGAAAATGAGGGACACAGAGAGAGTGAGGGACACAGAGAGCGAGGGACACAGTGAGCGAGGGACACAGAGAGAGCAAGGGACACAGAGAGCGAGGGACACAGAGAGCGAGAGACACAGAGAGAGCGAGGGACACAGTGTGCGAAGGACACAGAGAGCACGAGTGACACAGAGAGCGCGAGGGACACAGAGAGCGCGAGCGACACAGACACCGGGAGGGACACAGAGACCGCGAGGGACAGAGAGAGAGTGGGGGACACAGAGAGAGCGAGGGTCACAGAGAGAGCAAGGGACACAGAAAGGGAGGGACACAGTGAGAGCGAGGGACACAGAGTGAGCGAGGGACACAGAGAGAGTGAGGGACACAGATAGCGAGGGACACAGAGAGCGAGGGACACAGAGAGAGCCAGGGACACAGAGAGCGCGAGGGACTCAGAGAGAGCCAGGGACACAGAGAGCGCGAGGGACACAGAGAGCCAGGGACACAGAGAGAGCGAGGGAGACACAGCGAGCGAGGGACACAGAGAGAGCGAGGGGCAGAGAGAGAGCGAGGGACACAGAGAGCGAGAGACACAGAGAGAGCGAGGGACACAGAGTGCGAAGGACACTGAGAGCACGAGTGACACAGAGAGCGCGAGGGACACAGAGAGAGTGAGGGACACAGAGAGCGAGGGACACAGAGAGAGCAAGGGACACAGAGAGCGAGGGACTCAGAGAAAATGAGGGACACAGAGAGAGTGAGGGACACAGAGAGCGAGGGACACAGTGAGCGAGGGACACAGAGAGAGCAAGGGACACAGAGAGCGAGGGACTCAGAGAGAGTGAGGGACACAGAGCGAGCCAGGGACACAGAGAGAGTGAGGGACACAGAGAGCCAGGGACACAGAGAGAGCGAGGGCCAGAGAGGGAGCGAGGGACACAGAGAGCGAGAGACACAGAGAGAGCGAGGGACACAGAGTGCGAAGGACACAGAGAGCACGAGTGACTCAGAGAGCGCGAGGGACACAGAGAGCGCGAGCGACACAGACACCGGGAGGGACACAGAGACCGCGAGGGACAGAGAGAGAGTGGGGGACACAGAGAGAGCGAGGGTCACAGAGAGCAAGGGACACAGAGAGCGAGGGACACTTAGAGAGTGAAGGATACAGAGAGTGAGGGACACACTGAGAGAGTGTGGGACACCGAGAGCGAGTGACACAGAGAGCGCGAGGGACACAGAGAGCGCGAGGGACACAGAGCGCGAGGGACACAGAGAGTGTGTGACACAGAGAGAGCGAGGGACACAGAGAGCGAGGGACACAGAGAGCGAGGGACACACAGAGAGAGCGAGGGACACAGACAGAGCCAGGGACACAGATAGAGCGAGGGACATAGAGAGCGAGGGTCACACAGAGAGAGTGAGGGACACAGAGAGTGAGGAACACAGAGAGCGAGGGAAACAGAGAGAGCGAGGGACACAGAGAGCGAGGGACACACAGAGAGAGTGAGGGACACAGAGAGCGAGGGACACAGAGAGTGTGGGACACATAGATCGAGGGACACCGAGAGTGTGGGACACATAGATCGATGGACACAGAGAGTGAGGGACACAGAGAGTGAGGGACACACAGAGCGAGGGACACAGAGAGTGAGGGACACAGAGAGTGAGGGACACAGAGAGTGAGGGACACAGAGAGCGAGGGACACAGAGAGTGTGGGACACAGAGATCGAGGGACACAGAGAGCGAGTAGCACAGAGCATGAGGGACACAAAGAGTGAGGGACACAGAGAGCGAGGGACACAAAGGGCAAGGGACACAGAGAGCGAGGGACACACGGAGAGAGCGAGGGACACAGAGAGTGTGGGACACGTTGAGAGTGAGGGACACAGAGAGCGAGGGACACAGAGAGCGAGGGACACAGAGAGAGTCACCGACACAGAGAGTGAGGGCCAGAGAGAGAGTGAGGGAAACAGAGAGAGTGAGGGACACAGAGAGAGTGAGGGTCACAGAGAGTGAGGGGCACAGAGAGAGTGAGAGACACACAGAGTGAGGAACACAGAGAGGGAGGGACATAGAGAGAGCGAGGGACACAGAGAGAGTGAGCGACTCAGGGAGAGCGAGGGACACAGAGAGAGTGAGGGACACAGAGAGAGCGAGGGACACAGACAGAGGGAGGGTCACAGACCGAGCTACACAGAGAGCGCGAGGGACACAGAGAGAGCGAGGGACACAAAGAGAGCGAGGGACACAGAGAGCGCGAGGGACACAGCGAGAGCGAGGGACACACAGAAAAGGAGGGACACAGACAGAGCGAGGGTCACAGACCGAGCTACACAGAGAGCGCGAGGGACACAGAGAGAGCGAGGGACACAAAGAGCGAGGGACACAGAGCACGAGGGACAGACAGAGAGAGCGAGGGACACAGAGAGTGAGGGACACAGAGAGAGCGAGGGACACAAAGAGCGAGGGACACAGAGCACGAGGGACACAGAGAGAGCGAGGGACACAGAGAGCGAGGGAAACAGAGAGCGAGGGACACAGAGAGCGAGGGACACAGAGAGAGCGAGGGACACAGAGAGCGAGGGACACAGAGAGTGAGGGAAACAGAGAGTGTGGGACACAAAGAGCGAGGGACACAGAGCACGAGGGACACAGAGAGCGAGGGACACAGAGAGTGTGGGACACAGAGAGCGAGGGACACAGAGAGTGAGGGACACAGAGAGAGAGAGGGACACAGAGAGTGTGGGACACAGAGAGAGTGAGGGACACAGAGAGAGCGATGGACACAGAGAGCGTGAGGGACACAGTGAGCGCGAGGGACACAGAGAGCGAGGGACACAGAGAGTGTGGGACACAGAGAGCGAGGGACACAGAGTGAGAGAGGGACACAGAGATTGAGGGACACAGAGCGCAAGGGACACAGAGAACGAGGGACACAGAGAGCGCGACGGACACAGAGAGCGCGTGGGACACAGAGAGCGCGAGGGACACAGAGAGCGAGGGACACAGAGAGCGAGGGTCACAGAGAGAGCGAGGGACACAGAGAGAGCGAGGGACAAACAGAGAGCGAGGGACACAGAGAGCAAGGGACACAGAGAGCACGAGCGACACAGAGAGCGCGAGGGACACAGAGAGCGGGGGACACAGAAAGAGCGAGGGACACACAGAGAGCGAGGGACACAGAGAGAGCGAGGGGCAGAGAGTGAGCAAGGGACACAGAGAGCAAGGGACACAGAGAGCACGAGCGACACAGAGAGCGCGAGGGACACAGAGAGCGAGGGACACAGAGAGCGAGGGACACACAGAGAGAGCGAGGGACACAGGGAGAGCGAGGGACACAGAGAGAGCGAGGGATACACAGAAAGGGAGGGACACAGAGAGAGTGAGGGACACAGAGAGAGCGAGGGACAGACAGAGAGAGCGAGGGACACAGACAGAGCCAGGGACACAGATAGAGCGAGGGACATAGAGAGCGAGGGTCACACAGAGAGAGTGAGGGACACAGAGAGTGAGGAACACAGAGAGCGAGGGAAACAGAGAGAGTGAGGAACACAGAGAGCGAGGGAAACAGAGAGAGTGAGGGACACAGAGAGCGAGGGACACACAGAGAGAGTGAGGGACACAGAGAGCGAGGGACACAGAGAGTGTGGGACACATAGATCGAGGGACACCGAGAGTGTGGGACACATAGATCGATGGACACAGAGAGTGAGGGACACAGAGAGTGAGGGACACAGAGAGCGAGGGACACAGAGAGTGTGGGACACAGAGAGCGAGGGACACAGAGAGCGAGTAGCACAGAGCATGAGGGACACAAAGAGTGAGGGACACAGAGAGCGAGGGACACAAAGGGCAAGGGACACAGAGAGCGAGGGACACACGGAGAGAGCGAGGGACACAGAGAGTGTGGGACACGTTGAGAGTGAGGGACACAGAGAGCGAGGGACACAGAGAGCGAGGGACACAGAGAGAGTCACCGACACAGAGAGTGAGGGCCAGAGAGAGAGTGAGGGAAACAGAGAGAGTGAGGGACACAGAGAGAGTGAGGGTCACAGAGAGTGAGGGGCACAGAGAGAGTGAGAGACACACAGAGTGAGGAACACAGAGAGGGAGGGACATAGAGAGAGCGAGGGACACAGAGAGAGTGAACGACTCAGGGAGAGCGAGGGACACAGAGAGAGTGAGGGACACAGAGAGAGCGAGGGACACAGAGAGCGCGAGGGACACAGCGAGAGCGAGGGACACACAGAAAAGGAGGGACACAGACAGAGCGAGGGTCACAGACTGAGCTACAAAGATAGCGCGAGGGACACAGAGAGAGCGAGGGACACAAAGAGCGAGGGACACAGAGCACGAGGGACACAGAGAGTGTCGGACACAGAGAGTGAGGGACACAGAGCACGAGGGACACAGAGAGAGCGAGGGACACAGAGAGCGAGGGAAACAGAGAGCGAGGGACACAGAGAGCGAGGGACACAGAGAGCGAGGGACACAGAGAGAGCGAGGGACACAGAGAGCGAGGGACACAGAGAGTGAGGGAAACAGAGAGTGTGGGACACAAAGAGCGAGGGACACAGAGCACGAGGGACACAGAGAGCGAGGGACACAGAGAGTGTGGGACACAGAGAGCGAGGGACACAGAGAGTGAGGGACACAGAGAGAGAGAGGGACACAGAGAGTGTGGGACACATAGAGAGTGAGGGACACAGAGAGAGCGAGGGACACAGAGAGCGTGAGGGACACAGTGAGCGCGAGGGACACAGAGAGCGAGGGACACAGAGAGTGTGGGACACAGAGAGCGAGGGACACAGAGTGAGAGAGGGACACAGAGATTGAGGGACACAGAGCGCAAGGGACACAGAGAACGAGGGACACAGAGAGCGCGACGGACACAGAGAGCGCGTGGGACACAGAGAGCGCGAGGGACACAGAGAGCGAGGGACACAGAGAGCGAGGGTCACAGAGAGAGCGAGGGACACAGAGAGAGCGAGGGACAAACAGAGAGCGAGGGACACAGAGAGCAAGGGACACAGAGAGCACGAGCGACACAGAGAGCGCGAGGGACACAGAGAGCGGGGGACACAGAAAGAGCGAGGGACACACAGAGAGCGAGGGACACAGAGAGAGCGAGGGGCAGAGAGTGAGCAAGGGACACAGAGAGCGAGGGACACAGAGAGCGAGGGACACAGAGAGCGAGGGACACAGAGCGCGAGGGACCATGCGAGCGCGAGGGACACTGCGAGCGCGAGGGACACACAGAAAGGGAGTGACATAGGCAGAGCGAGGGACACAAAACCAGGGTCACAGGGAGAGCGAGGGACACAGAGTGAGCGAGGGACACAGAGAGAGCAAGGGATACAGAGAGAGTGAGGGACACAGAGAGAGCAAGGGACACAGAGAGAGCGAGGGACACACAGAGAGAGCGAGGGACACAGAGAGAGCAAGGGACACAGAGAGAGTGAGGGACACAGAGAGCGAGGGACACAGAGAGAGCAAGGGACACAGAGAGCGAGGGACTCAGAGAGAGTGAGGGACACAGAGAGAGTGAGGGACACAGAGAGCGAGGGACACAGTGAGCGAGGGACACAGAGAGAGCAAGGGACACAGAAAGGGAGGGACACAGGGAGAGCGAGGGTCACAGAGTGAGCGAGGGACACAGAGAGAGTGAGGGACACAGAGAGCGAGGGACACAGAGCGAGGGACACAGAGAGTGAGGGAAACAGAGAGTGTGGGACACAAAGAGCGAGGGACACAGAGAGCGAGGGACACAGAGAGCGCGACGGACACAGAGAGCGCGTGGGACACAGAGAGCGCGAGGGACACAGAGAGCGAGGGACACAGAGAGCGAGGGTCACAGAGAGAGCGAGGGACACAGAGAGAGCGAGGGACAAACAGAGAGCGAGGGACACAGAGAGCAAGGGACACAGAGAGCACGAGCGACACAGAGAGCGCGAGGGACACAGAGAGCGGGGGACACAGAAAGAGCGAGGGACACACTGAGAGCGAGGGACACAGAGAGAGCGAGGGGCAGAGAGTGAGCAAGGGACACAGAGAGCGAGGGACACAGAGAGCGAGGGACACAGAGAGCGAGGGACACAGAGCGCGAGGGACAATGCGAGCGCGAGGGACACTGCGAGCGCGAGGGACACACAGAAAGGGAGTGACATAGGCAGAGCGAGGGACACAGAGAGAGCAAGGGACACAGAGAGAGTGAGGGACACAGAGAGCGAGGGACACAGAGAGAGCAAGGGACACAGAGAGCGAGGGACACAGTGAGCGAGGGACACAGAGAGAGCAAGGGACACAGAGAGCGAGGGACTCAGAGAGAGTGAGGGACACAGAGAGAGTGAGGGACACAGAGAGCGAGGGACACAGTGAGCGAGGGACACAGAGAGAGCAAGGGACACAGAAAGGGAGGGACACAGAGAGCGCGAGGGACACAGAGAGCGAGGGACACAGAGAGCGAGGGTCACAGAGAGAGCGAGGGACACAGAGAGAGCGAGGGACAAACAGAGAGCGAGGGACACAGAGAGCAAGGGACACAGAGAGCACGAGCGACACAGAGAGCGCGAGGGACACAGAGAGCGGGGGACACAGAAAGAGCGAGGGACACAGAAAGGGAGGGACACAGAGAGCGCGAGGGACACAGAGAGCGAGGGACACAGAGAGCGAGGGTCACAGAGAGAGCGAGGGACACAGAGAGAGCGAGGGACAAACAGAGAGCGAGGGACACAGAGAGCAAGGGACACAGAGAGCACGAGCGACACAGAGAGCGCGAGGGACACAGAGAGCGGGGGACACAGAAAGAGCGAGGGACACACAGAGAGCGAGGGACACAGAGAGAGCGAGGGGCAGAGAGTGAGCAAGGGACACAGAGAGCGAGGGACACAGAGAGCGAGGGACACAGAGAGCGAGGGACACAGAGCGCGAGGGACAATGCGAGCGCGAGGGACACTGCGAGCGCGAGGGACACACAGAAAGGGAGTGACATAGGCAGAGCGAGGGACACAAAACCAGGGACACAGGGAGAGCGAGGGACTCAGAGAGAGTGAGGGGCACAGAGAGAGTGAGGGACACAGAGAGAGTGAGGGACACAGAGAGAGCGAGGGACACAGAGAGAGCAAGGGACACAGAGAGAGTGAGGGACACAGAGAGCGAGGGACACAGAGAGTGCAAGGGACACAGAGAGCGAGGGACTCAGAGAGAGTGAGGGACACAGAGAGAGTGAGGGACACAGAGAGCGAGGGACACAGTGAGCGAGGGACACAGAGAGAGCAAGGGACACAGAGAGCGAGGGACTCAGAGAGAGTGAGGGACACAGAGAGAGTGAGGGACACAGAGAGCGAGGGACACAGTGAGCGAGGGACACAGAGAGAGCAAGGGACACAGAAAGGGAGGGACACAGGGAGAGCGAGGGACACAGAGTGAGCGAGGGACACAGAGAGAGTGAGGGACACAGAGAGCGAGGGACACAGAGAGCGAGGGACACAGAGAGAGCCAGGGACACAGAGAGCGCGAGGGACTCAGAGAGAGCCAGGGACACAGAGAGCGCGAGGGACACAGAGAGCCAGGGACACAGAGAGAGCGAGGGACACACAGCGAGCGAGGGACACAGAGAGAGCGAGGGGCAGAGAGAGAGCGAGGGACACAGAGAGCGAGAGACACAGAGAGAGCGAGGGACACAGAGTGCGAAGGACACAGAGAGCGCGAGGGACACAGAGAGCGCGAGCGACACAGACACCGGGAGGGACACAGAGACCGCGAGGGACAGAGAGAGAGTGGGGGACACAGAGAGAGCGAGGGTCACAGAGAGAGCAAGGGACACAGAAAGGGAGGGACACAGGGAGAGCGAGGGACACAGAGTGAGCGAGGGACACAGAGAGAGTGAGGGACACAGATAGCGAGGGACACAGAGAGCGAGGGACACAGAGAGAGCCAGGGACACAGAGAGCGCGAGGTACTCAGAGAGAGCCAGGGACAGAGAGGGCGCGAGGGACACAGAGAGCCAGGGACACAGAGAGAGCGAGGGACACACAGCGAGCGAGGGACACAGAGAGAGCGAGGGGCAGAGAGAGAGCGAGGGACACAGAGAGCGAGAGACACAGAGAGAGCGAGGGACACAGAGTGCGAAGGACACTGAGAGCACGAGTGACACAGAGAGCGCGAGGGACACAGAGAGAGTGAGGGACACAGAGAGAGCGAGGGACACAGAGAGCGAGGGACACAGAGAGCGAGAGACACAGAGAGAGCGAGGGACACAGAGTGCGAAGGACACAGAGAGCACGAGTGACACAGAGAGCGCGAGGGACACAGAGAGCGCGAGCGACACAGACACCGGGAGGGACACAGAGACCGCGAGGGACAGAGAGAGAGTGGGGGACACAGAGAGAGCGAGGTTCACAGAGAGAGCAAGGGACACAGAAAGGGAGGGACACAGGGAGAGCGAGGGACACAAGAGTGAGCGAGGGACACAGAGAGAGCCAGGGACACAGAGAGCGCGAGGGACTCAGAGAGAGCCAGGGACACAGAGAGCGCGAGGGACACAGAGAGCGAGGGACTCAGAGAGAGTGAGGGACACAGAGAGAGCCAGGGACACAGAGAGAGTGAGGGACACAGAGAGCCAGGGACACAGAGAGAGCGAGGGACACACAGCGAGCGAGGGACACAGAGAGAGCGAGGGGCAGAGAGGGAGCGAGGGACACAGAGAGCGAGAGACACAGAGAGAGCGAGGGACACAGAGTGCGAAGGACACAGAGAGCACGAGTGACTCAGAGAGCGCGAGGGACACAGAGAGCGCGAGCGACACAGACACCGGGAGGGACACAGAGACCGCGAGGGACAGAGAGAGAGTGGGGGACACAGAGAGAGCGAGGGTCACAGAGAGCAAGGGACACAGAGAGCGAGGTACACTTAGAGAGTGAAGGATGCAGAGAGTGAGGGACACACTGAGAGAGTGTGGGACACCGAGAGTGAGTGACACAGAGAGCGCGAGGGACACAGAGAGCGCGAGGGACACAGAGCGCGAGGGACACAGAGAGTGTGTGACACAGAGAGAGCGAGGGACACAGAGAGCGAGGGACACAGAGAGCGAGGGACACACAGAGAGAGCGAGGGACACAGACAGAGCCAGGGACACAGATAGAGCGAGGGACATAGAGAGCGAGGGTCACACAGAGAGAGTGAGGGACACAGAGAGTGAGGAACACAGAGAGCGAGGGAAACAGAGAGAGCGAGGGACACAGAGAGCGAGGGACACACAGAGAGAGTGAGGGACACAGAGAGCGAGGGACACAGAGAGTGTGGGACACATAGATCGAGGGACACCGAGAGTGTGGGACACATAGATCGATGGACACAGAGAGTGAGGGACACAGAGAGTGAGGGACACAGAGAGCGAGGGACACAGAGAGTGTGGGACACAGAGAGCGAGTAGCACAGAGCGAGGGACACAGAGAGCGAGGGACACAGAGCATGAGGGACACAAAGAGTGAGGGACACAGAGAGCGAGGGACACAAAGGGCAAGGGACACAGAGAGCGAGGGACACACGGAGAGAGCGAGGGACACAGAGAGTGTGGGACACGTTGAGAGTGAGGGACACAGAGAGCGAGGGACACAGGGAGCGAGGGACACAGAGAGAGTCACCGACACAGAGAGTGAGGGCCAGAGAGAGAGTGAGGTAAAGAGAGAGAGTGAGGGACACAGAGAGAGTGAGGGTCACAGAGAGTGAGGGGCACAGAGAGAGTGAGAGACACAGAGAGCGCGAGGGACACAGAGAGCGCGAGGGACACAGAGAGAGTGAGCGACTCAGGGAGAGCGAGGGACACAGAGAGAGTGAGGGACACAGAGAGAGTGAGGGACACAGAGAGAGCGAGGGACACAGAGAGCGCGAGGGACACAGCGAGAGCGAGGGACACACAGAAAAGGATGGACACAGACAGAGCGAGGGTCACAGACCGAGCTACAAAGATAGCGCGAGGGACACAGAGAGAGCGAGGGACACAAAGAGCGAGGGACACAAAGCACGAGGGACACAGTGAGAGCGAGGGACACAGAGAGCGAGGGACACAAAGAGCGAGGGACACAGAGCACGAGGGACACAGAGAGAGTGAGGGAGACAGAGAGCGAGGGACACAGAGAGAGTGAGGGACACAGAGAGCGAGGGACACCGAGAGTGTGGGACACATAGATCGAGGGACACAGAGAGTGACGGACACACAGAGCGAGGGACACAGAGAGTGTGGGACACATAGATCGAGGGACACAGAGAGCGAGGGACACATGGAGAGAGCGAGGGACACAGAGAGTGAGGGACACAGAGAGAGTGAGGGACACAGAGAGCGAGGGACACAGAGAGCGAGGGACACAGAGAGAGTCACCGACACAGAGAGTGAGGGCCAGAGAGAGAGTGAGGGACAGAGAGAGAGTGAGGGACACAGAGAGAGTGAGGGTCACAGAGAGTGAGGGGCACAGAGAGAGTGAGGGACACAGAGAGTGAGGAACACAGAGAGGGAGGGACACAGAGAGAGCGAGGGACACAGAGAGCGAGGGACACAGAGAGAGCAAGGGACACAGAGAGAGTGAGCGACTCAGGGAGAGCGAGGGACACAGAGAGAGTGAGGGACACAGAGAGAGCGAGGGACACAGAGAGCGCGAGGGACACAGCGAGAGCGAGGGACACACAGAAAGGGAGGGACACAGACAGAGCCACACACAGACACAAACTCAGACAGGCTGCGTCAATACATCTTTCAAATGGAGCGAGATCCATTCTCCACCTTTAACTTGGAGAGGTGTATCTGGCCTGTGTGTGACCCAAGTCACACACTGACTCTGAACATCCTCACAGCAGCTTGGGGACAGACTTTTCTAAAGCACTTTTCATAACCTTTGGGTATCACAAACTGCTTCACAGGCAATGGAGCCCTTTTGAAATCTAGTCAGGAGTAATTTAGGAAATGGACCAGCTAATTTCAGAGAGAGACACAGAAACAGGATGAGATTGTGCTGTACATGTTTCAGAGCTGTCACTGAGACACACACGAGATGTACAATATCAATTATTATTCTGAAGCATGTGATTAAATCAGCCCTGAGACTGAATTCCAGTGTTTCAGAGTAAAGCTTCATCTACACTGCCCATCAAACACTCACAACGCAAATACTGTCTGGGGTTAAATACAGAGTCAAAATCCCTCTGTCCTGTCCAAGGAATTTTTCATTGCAGATAGTTATATTTATTTTATGGAAAAGCAGAACTCAAATTGCACCGAATCCCAGGGTGGACTCTTGTTTATTTCAGCCCTTCACATTCAAACGTGAAGTTTAAGCTCCAATTACAGGTGTCTGCTTGTCTCTGTTTGTATATTCTCTGTTACTATTGTTTTGTCACTTGTCTGAAGTATTTGAATAATAGGCCTTGGTTAATCAATCCTTCCTCACAGCACATGGAAGTTGTGAATCTTCAAGGCTGTCAGTCTGATATAGATAACAAAAAAATACATCCTTTGATCAATCCATTCCCCAACCCTAAATAGATCTCACACATTTCCATAATGCAGGAATATCTCCATCAAAACTTCCAATCCGTTCCCAATACTCTTGTTAACATTTGCCTGTATAACCTAAATTCCACTGACAGATACCGAAAGCTGCACAGAAAAATGACTGGGTATTTTAAACTTTGAAACAAAACTATTTGAACTTGTGCTTCAATCCTATTGTACAGAAATGTTGTCCGGTGGGCTGACAGTTTCTCAGTAAGACTGAAACATTGAGGTACGCCTCGCACTGCACTTGACAACATTTGTGGCACTTCAGGCAAGAGAGAGAGAGTGAGGGACACAGCAAGAGAGAGTGAGGGGCACAGCGAGAGAGAGTGAGGGACACAGCGAGAGAGAGTGAGGGACACAGCGAGAGAGAGTGAGGGACACAGCGAGAGAGAGTGAGGGACACAGCAAGAGAGAGTGAGGGACGCAGCGAGAGAGAGAGTGAGGGACACAGCGAGAGAGAGTGAGGGACGCAACGAGAGAGTGAGGGACACAGAGAGAGAGTGAGGGACACAGAGAGAGAGAGTGAGGGACACAGCGAGAGAGAGTGAGGGACACAGCGAGAGAGAGTGAGGGACACAGCGAGAGAGTGAGGGACACAGCGAGAGAGAGTGAGAGACACAGCGAGAGAGAGTGAGGGACACAGCGAAAGAGAGTGAGGGACACAGCGAGAGAGAGTGAGGGACACAGCAAGAGAGAGTGAGGGGCACAGCGAGAGAGAGTGAGGGACACAGCGAGAGAGAGTGAGGGACGCAGCGAGAGAGAGTGAGGGACGCAGCGAGAGAGAGTGAGGGACGCAGCGAGAGAGAGTGTGGGACACAGCGAGAGAGAGTGAGGGACACAGCGAGAGAGAGTGAGGGACACAGCGAGAGAGAGAGTGAGGGACACAGCGAGAGAGAGTGATGGACACAACGAGAGAGAGTGAGGGACACAGCGAGAGAATGAGGGACACAGCGAGAGAGAGTGAGGGACACAGCGAGAGAGAGTGAGGGACAGAGAGAGAGTGTGAGGGGCGCAGCGAGAGAGGGACACAGAGAGCGAGGGAGACAGAGAGCGAGGGACACACAGAGAGAGCGAGGGACACAGACAGAGCAAGGGACACAGAGAGCGAGGGACATAGAGAGCGAGGGACATAGGGAGCAAGGGACGCACAGAGAGAACGAGGGACACAGAGAGCGAGGGAAACAGAGAGAGCGAGGGACACAGAGAGCGAGGGACACACAGAGAGAGTGAGGGACACAGAGAGTGTGGAACACAGAGAGCGAGGGAAACAGAGAGAGCGAGGGACACAGAGAGAGTGAGGGACACAGAGAGAGTGAGTGACACAGAGCGAGGGACACAGACAGAGCGAGGGACACAGACAGAGCGAGGGACACAGAGAGAGCGAGGGACACACAGAAAGGGAGGGACACAGAGAGAGTGAGGGACACAGAGAGCGCGAGTGACACAGAAAGAGCGAGGACACAGAGAGCGAGGGACACAGAGATAGCGAGGGACACAGAGAGTGAGTGACACAGTGAGAGAGTGTGGGACACAGAGAGTGAGGGGCACAGAGAGAGTGAGGGACACAGAGAGTGAGGAACACAGAGAGTGTGGGACACAGAGAGAGTGAGTGACACAGAGAGAGAGTGTGGGACACAGCGAGTGAGAGTGAGGGACACAGCGAGAGAGAGTGAGGGACAAAGAGAGAGCGAGGAACACAGAGAGCAAGGGACACACAGAGAGAGCGAGGGACACAGAGAGCGAGGGACACACAGAGAGAGTGTGGGACACAGAGAGAGTGAGAGACACAGAGAGAGTGAGGGACACACAGAGAGCGAGGAACACAGAGAGAGCGAGGGACACAGAGAGCGAGGGACACAGAGAGCGAGGGACACAGAGAGTGAGGGACACAGAGAGAGTGAGGGACCAGAGGGAGCGAGGGACCCAGAGAGAGCGAGGGACGCAGAGAGCGCGAAGGACACAGAGAGTGAGGGACACACAGAGAGTGAGGGGCACAGAGAGTGAGGGACACAGAGAGCGAGGGACACAGAGAGCGAGGGACACAGAGAGCGAGGTACACACAGAGAGAGCGAGAGACACAGAGAATGCGGGACACAGAGAGAGTGAGGGACACAGAGAGCGAGGGACACAGAGAGCGAGGGACACAGAGAAAGTCAGGGACACAGAGAGTGAGGGCCACAGAGAGAGTGAGGGACAGAGAGTGAGTGAGGGACACAGAGAGAGTGAGGGTCACAGAGAGTGAGGGGCACAGAGAGAGTGAGGGACACAGAGAGTGAGGAACACAGAGAGTGAGGGACACAGAGAGAGTGAGGTACACCGAGAGTGAGCGACACAGCGAGAGCGAGGGACACAGAGAGAGGGAGGGACACAGAGAGAGCGAGGGACACACAGAGCGAGGGACACAGAGAGAGCAAGAGGAACAGAGAGAGTGAGCTACTCAGGGAGAGCGAGGGACACAGAGAGAGTGAGGGACACAGAGAGAGCGAGGGACACAGAGAGCGCGAGGGACACAGCGAGAGCGAGGGACACACAGAAAGGGAGGGACACAGACAGAGCGAGGGTCACAGACCGAGCTACACAGAGAGCGCGAGGGACACAGAGAGAGCGAGGGACACAGAGAGTGTGGGACACAGAGAGCGAGAGACACAGTGAGTGAGGGACACAGAGAGTGAGGGACACAGAGAGTGAGGGACACAGAGAGTGAGGGACACACAGAGCGATGGACACAGAGAGTGTGGGATACAGAGAGCGAGGGACACAGAGAGCTAGTAGCACAGAGCATGAGGGACACAAAGAGTGAGGGACACAGAGAGCGAGGGACACAAAGGGCAAGGGACACAGAGAGTGTGGGACACAGAGAGTGTGGGACACAGAGAGCGAGGGACACAGAGATAGCGAGGGACACACAGAAAGGGAGGGACACAGACAGAGCGAGGGTCACAGACCGAGCTACACAGAGAGCGCGAGGGACACAGAGAGAGCGAGGGACGCAGAGAGCGAGGGACACAGAGAGTGTGGGACACAGAGAGCGAGGGACACAGAGAGTGAGGGAAACAGAGTGAGGGAAACACAGAGCATGAGGGACACAAAGAGTGAGGGGCACAGAGAGCGAGGGACACAAAGGGAAAGGGACACAGAGAGTGTGGGACACAGAGAGTGTGGGACACAGAGAGCGAGGGACACAGAGAGCGAGGGACACAGAGAGTGAGGGGCACAGAGAGCGAGGGACACAGAGAGAGCGAGGGACACACAGAGAGCGAGGGACACAGATAGAGCGAGGGACACACAGAGAGCGAGGGACACAGAGAGAGCGAGGGGCAGAGAGAGAGCGAGGGACACAGAGAGCCAGGGACACAGAGAGAGCGAGGGACACACAGCGAGCGAGGGACACAGAGAGAGCGAGGGGCAGAGAGAGCGCGAGGGACACAGAGAGGGAGGGACACAGAGAGAGCGAGGGACACAGAGAGAGCGAGGGACACAGAGAGCGAGGGACACAGAGAGCGAAGGACACAGAGAGCACGAGTGACACAGAGAGCGCGATGGATACAGAGAGCGCGAGCGACACAGACACCGGGAGGGACACAGAGACCGCGAGGGACAGAGAGAGAGTGGGGGACACAGAGAGAGCGAGGGTCACAGAGAGCAAGGGACACAGAGAGCGAGGGACACTTAGAGAGTGAAGGATACAGAGAGTGAGGGACACACTGCGAGAGTGTGGGACACAGAGAGCGCGAGGGGCACAGAGAGCGCGAGGGGCACAGAGAGTGAGGGACACAGAGAGTGAGGGACACAGAGAGTGTGGGACACAGAGAGTGTGGGACACAGAGTGCGAGTGACACAGAGAGCGCGAGGGACACAGAGAGTGAGGGACACAGAGAGTGAGGGACACAGAGAGTGAGGGACACAGAGAGTGTGGGACACAGAGTGCGAGTGACACAGAGAGCGCGAGGGACACAGAGAGCGCGAGGGGCACAGAGAGTGAGGGACACAGAGAGTGAGGGACACAGAGAGTGAGGGACACACTGAGAGAGTGTGGGACACAGAGAGCGAGTGACACAGAGAGCGCGAGGGACACAGAGAGCGCGAGGGGCACAGAGAGCGAAGGACACAGAGAGAGAGGGACACAGAGAGCGAGGGACACAGAGAGTGTGGAACACAGTGAGTGAGGGACACAGAGAGCGCGAGGGGCACAGAGAGCGAGGGACACAGAGAGAGCGAGGGACACAGAGAGTGCGAGGGACACAGAGAGCGAGGGACACAGAGAGTGTGGGACACAGAGAGCGCGAGTGACACAGAGAGCGAGGGACACAGAGAGAGAGCGAGTGACACAGAGAGTGAGGGACACAGAGAGCGCGAGGGGCACAGAGAGCGCGAGGGGCACAGAGAGCGCGAGGGACACAGAGAGCGAGGGACACAGAGAGAGAGCGAGGGACACAGAGAGTGAGGGACACAGAGAGCGCGAGGGGCACAGAGAGCGTGAGGGACACAGAGAGTGAGGGACACAGAGAGCGCGAGGGGCACAGAGAGCGAGTGACACAGAGAGCGCGAGGGACACAGAGAGTGTGGGGCACAGAGAGCGAGGGACACAGAGAGAGCGAGGGACACAGAGAGAGCGAGGGACACAGAGAGAGTGAGGGACACAGAGAGAGTGAGGGACACAGAGCGAGGGACACAGACAGAGCGAGGGACACAGACAGAGCGAGGGACACAGAGAACGAGGGACACACAGAAAGGGAGGGACACAGAGAGAGTGAGGGACACAGAGAGCGCGAGTGACACAGAGAGAGCGAGGACACAGAGAGCGAGGGACACAGAGAGCGAGGGACACAGAGAGCGAGGGACACACAGAGATAGCGAGGGACACAGAGAGTGAGGGACACACAGAGAGAGTGTGGGACACAGAGAGAGTGAGTGACACAGAGAGAGAGTGTTGGACACAGAGAGTGAGGGACACACAGACAGAGCCATGGACACAGAGAGAGCGAGGGACACAGAGAGTGAGGGACACACAGAGAGAGCGAGGGACACAGAGAGTGAGGGACACACGGAGAGAGTGTGGGACACAGAGAGAGTGAGAGACACAGAGAGACTGAGGGACACAAGGAGAGCGAGGAACACAGAGAGAGCGAATGACACAGAGAGCGAGGGACACAGAGAGCAAGGGACACAGAGAGTGAGGGACACAGAGAGAGTGAGGGACCCAGAGGGAGCGAGGGACCCAGAGAGAGCGAGGGACGCAGAGAGCGCGAGGGACACAGAGAGTGAGGGACACAGAGAGAGTGAGGGGCACAGAGAGTGAGGGACACAGAGAGCGAGGGACACACAGAGAGAGCGAGAGACACAGAGAGTGAGGGACACAGAGAGAGTGAGGGACACAGAGAGCGAGATTCACAGAGAGCAAGGGACACAGAGACCGAGGGACACTTAGAGAGTGAAGGATACAGAGAGTGAGGGACACAGAGAGTGTGGGACACAGAGAGCGCGAGTGACACAGAGAGCGAGGGACACAGAGAGAGAGCGAGTGACACAGAGAGTGAGGGACACAGAGAGCGCGAGGGGCACAGAGAGCGCGAGGGGCACAGAGAGCGCGAGGGACACAGAGAGCGAGGGACACAGAGAGAGAGCGAGGGACACAGAGAGTGAGGGACACAGAGAGCGCGAGGGGCACAGAGAGCGCGAGGGACACAGAGAGTGAGGGACACAGAGAGCGCGAGGGGCACAGAGAGCGAGTGACACAGAGAGCGCGAGGGACACAGAGAGTGTGGGGCACAGAGAGCGAGGGACACAGAGAGAGCGAGGGACACAGAGAGAGCGAGGGACACAGAGAGAGTGAGGGACACAGAGAGAGTGAGGGACACAGAGCGAGGTACACAGACAGATCGAGGGACACAGACAGAGCGAGGGACACAGAGAACGAGGGACACACAGAAAGGGAGGGACACAGAGAGAGTGAGGGACACAGAGAGCGCGAGTGACACAGAGAGAGCGAGGACACAGAGAGCGAGGGACACAGAGAGCGAGGGACACCGACAGCGAGGGACACACAGAGATAGCGAGGGACACAGAGAGTGAGGGACACACAGAGAGAGTGTGGGACACAGAGAGAGTGAGTGACACAGAGAGAGAGTGTTGGACACAGAGAGTGAGGGACACACAGACAGAGCCATGGACACAGAGAGCGAGGGACACAGAGAGTGAGGGACACACAGAGAGAGCGAGGGACACAGAGAGCGAGGGACACACGGAGAGAGTGTGGGACACAGAGAGAGTGAGAGACACAGAGAGACTGAGGGACACAAGGAGAGCGAGGAACACAGAGAGAGCGAATGACACAGAGAGCGAGGGACACAGAGAGCAAGGGACACAGAGAGCGAGGGACACAGAGAGTGAGGGACACACAGAGAGAGCGAGGGACACAGAGAGCGAGGGACACACAGAGAGAGTGTGGGACACAGAGAGAGTGAGAGACACAGAGAGAGTGAGGGACACCCAGAGAGCGAGGAACACAGAGAGAGCGAATGACACAGAGAGCGAGGGACACAGAGAGCAAGGGACACAGAGAGTGAGGGACACAGAGAGAGTGAGGGACCCAGAGGGAGCGAGGGACCCAGAGAGAGCGAGGGACGCAGAGAGCGCGAGGGACACAGAGAGTGAGGGACGCAGAGAGAGTGAGGGGCACAGAGAGTGAGGGACACAGAGAGCGAGGGACACACAGAGAGAGCGAGAGACACAGAGAGTGAGGGACACAGAGAGAGTGAGGGACACAGAGAGCGAGATTCACAGAGAGCAAGGGACACAGAGACCGAGGGACACTTAGAGAGTGAAGGATACAGAGAGTGAGGGACACACTGAGAGAGTGTGGGACACAGAGAGCGAGTGACACAGAGAGCGCGAGGGACACAGAGAGCGCGAGGGACACAGAGAGCGAGGGACACAGAGAGCGAGGGACACAGAGAGAGAGCGAGGGACACAGAGAGAGAGCGAGGGACACAGAGAACGAGGGACACACAGAGAGAGCGAGGGACACAGACAGAGCAAGGGACACAGAGAGAGTGAGGGACACAGAGAGTGAGGAACACAGAGAGCGAGGGAAACAGAGAGAGCGAGGGACACAGAGAGCGAGGGACACACAGAGAGTGTGAGGGACACAGAGAGTGTGGAACACAGAGAGCGAGGGACACAGAGAGAGCGAGGGACACAGAGAGAACGAGGGACACAGAGAGCGAGGGACACAGAGAGCGAGGGACACAGAGAGAGCGAGGGACACAGAGAGAGTGAGGGACACAGAGAGAGTGGGGGACACAGAGCGAGGGACACAGACAGAGTGAGGGACACAGAGAGTGAGGGACACAGAGAGTGAGGGACACAGTGAGAGTTGGGGACCCAGAGGGAGCGAGGGACCGAGAGAGAGCGAGGGACGCAGAGAGCGCGAGGGACACAGAGAGTGAGGGACACAGAGAGAGTGAGGGGCACAGAGAGTGAGGGACACAGAGAGCGAGGGACACACAGAGAGAGCGAGAGACACAGAGAGTGAGGGGCACAGTGAGCGCGAGGGACACAGAGAGCGAGGGACACAGAGAGAGCGAGGGACACAGAGAGAGTGAGGGACACAGAGAGAGCGAGGGACACAGAGAGTGAGGGACACAGAGAGAGTGAGGGACACAGAGAGAGTGAGGGACACAGAGCGAGGGACACAGAGAGCGAGGGTCACAGAGAGAGCGAGGGACACAGACAGAGCAAGGGACACAGAGAGAGTGAGGGACACAGAGAGTGAGGAACACAGAGAGCGAGGGAAACAGAGAGAGCGAGGGACACAGAGAGCGAGGGACACAGTGAGCGAGGGACACAGAGAGAGCGAGGGACACAGACAGAGCAAGGGACACAGAGAGAGTGAGGGACACAGAGAGTGAGGAACACAGAGAGCGAGGGAAACAGAGAGAGCGAGGGACACAGAGAGCGAGGGACACACAGAGAGAGTGAGGGACACAGAGAGCGAGGGACACAGAGAGAGCGAGGGACACAGAGAGAGCGAGGGACACAGAGAGAGTGAGGGACTCAGAGAGAGCGAGGGACACAGAGAGTGAGGGACACAGAGAGAGTGAGGGACACAGAGAGAGTGAGGGACACAGAGCGAGGGACACAGACAGAGCGAGGGACACAGACAGAGCGAGGGACACAGAGAGAGCGAGGGACACACAGAAAGGGAGGGACACAGAGAGAGTGAGGGACACAGAGAGCGCGAGTGACACAGAGAGAGCGAGGACACAGAGACCGAGGGACACAGAGAGCGAGGGACACACAGAGATAGCGAGGGACACAGAGAGTGAGGGACACACAGAGAGAGTGTGGGACACAGAGAGAGTGAATGACACAGAGAGAGAGTGTGGGACACAGAGAGCGAGGGACACACAGACAGAGCCATGGACACAGAGAGAGCGAGGGACACAGAGAGCGAAGGACACACAGAGAGAGCGAGGGACATAGAGAGCAAGGGACACACAGAGAGAGCGAGAGACACAGAGAGTGAGGGACACAGAGAGAGTGAGAGACACAGAGAGAGTGAGGGACACAGAGAGCGAGGGACACAGAGAGCGAGGGACACAGAGAGTGAGGGACACAGAGAGAGTGAGGGATCCAGAGGGAGCGAGGGACATAGAGAGAGCGAGGGACGCAGAGAGTGCGAGGGACACAGAGAGTGAGGGACACAGAGAGAGTGAGGGGCACAGAGAGTGAGGGACACAGAGAGCGAGGGACACACAGAGAGAGCGAGAGACACAGAGAGTGAGGGACACAGAGAGAGTGAGGGACACAGAGAGCGAGGGACACAGAGAGCGAGGGACACAGAAAGAGTCAGGGACACAGTGAGTGAGGGCCACAGAGACAGTGAGGGACAGAGAGTGAGTGAGGGACACACAGAGAGAGTGATGGACACAGAGAGCGAGGGACACAGAGAGTGTGGGACACAGAGAGCGAGGGACACCGAGAGTGTGGGACACATAGATCGAGGGACACAGAGAGTGAGGGACACAGAGAGTGAGGGACACACAGATCCATGGACACAGAGAGTGAGGGACACAGAGAGTGAGGGACACACAGAGCGAGGGACACAGAGAGTGTGGGACACAGAGAGCGAGGGACACAGAGAGCGAGTAGCACAGAGCATGAGGGACACAAAGAGTGAGGGACACAGAGAGCGAGGGACACACGGAGAGAGCGAGTGACACAGAGAGTGAGGGACACAGAGAGCGCGAGGGGCACAGAGAGCGCGAGGGGCACAGAGAGCGCGAGGGACACAGAGAGCGAGGGACACAGAGAGAGAGCGAGGGACACAGAGAGTGAGGGACACAGAGAGCGCGAGGGGCACAGAGAGCGCGAGGGACACAGAGAGTGAGGGACACAGAGAGCGCGAGGGGCACAGAGAGCGAGTGACACAGAGAGCGCGAGGGACACAGAGAGTGTGGGGCACAGAGAGCGAGGGACACAGAGAGAGCGAGGGACACAGAGAGAGTGAGGGACACAGAGAGAGTGAGGGACACAGAGCGAGGGACACAGACAGAGCGAGGGACACAGACAGAGCGAGGGACACAGAGAACGAGGGACACACAGAAAGGGAGGGACACAGAGAGAGTGAGGGACACAGAGAGCGCGAGTGACACAGAGAGAGCGAGGACACAGAGAGCGAGGGACACAGAGAGCGAGGGACACAGAGAGCGAGGGACACACAGAGATAGCGAGGGACACAGAGAGTGAGGGACACACAGAGAGAGTGTGGGACACAGAGAGAGTGAGTGACACAGAGAGAGAGTGTTGGACAC
This sequence comes from Scyliorhinus torazame, assembly GCF_047496885.1. Taxonomy (NCBI): domain Eukaryota; kingdom Metazoa; phylum Chordata; class Chondrichthyes; order Carcharhiniformes; family Scyliorhinidae; genus Scyliorhinus; species Scyliorhinus torazame. Next base: position 31,153,995 of record NC_092711.1, on the reverse strand, counting down.
AGAGAGTGAGGGACACACAGACAGAGCCATGGACACAGAGAGCGAGGGACACAGAGAGTGAGGGACACACAGAGAGCGAGGGACACAGAGAGCGAGGGACACACGGAGAGAGTGTGGGACACAGAGAGAGTGAGAGACACAGAGAGACTGAGGGACACAAGGAGAGCGAGGAACACAGAGAGAGCGAATGACACAGAGAGCGAGGGACACAGAGAGCAAGGGACACAGAGAGTGAGGGACACAGAGAGAGTGAGGGACCCAGAGGGAGCGAGGGACCCAGAGAGAGCGAGGGACGCAGAGAGCGCGAGGGACACAGAGAGTGAGGGACACAGAGAGAGTGAGGGGCACAGAGAGTGAGGGACACAGAGAGCGAGGGACACACAGAGAGAGCGAGAGACACAGAGAGTGAGGGACACAGAGAGAGTGAGGGACACAGAGAGCGAGATTCACAGAGAGCAAGGGACACAGAGACCGAGGGACACTTAGAGAGTGAAGGATACAGAGAGTGAGGGACACACTGAGAGAGTGTGGGACACAGAGAGCGAGTGACACAGAGAGCGCGAGGGACACAGAGAGCGCGAGGGACACAGAGAGCGAGGGACACAGAGAGCGAGGGACACAGAGAGAGAGCGAGGGACACAGAGAGAGAGCGAGGGACACAGAGAGCGAGGGACACACAGAGAGAGCGAGGGACACAGACAGAGCAAGGGACACAGAGAGAGTGAGGGACACAGAGAGTGAGGAACACAGAGAGCGAGGGAAACAGAGAGAGCGAGGGACACAGAGAGCGAGGGACACACAGAGAGTGTGAGGGACACAGGGAGTGTGGAACACAGAGAGCGAGGGACACAGAGAGAGCGAGGGACACAGAGAGAACGAGGGACACAGAGAGCGAGGGACACAGAGAGCGAGGGACACAGAGAGAGCGAGGGACACAGAGAGAGTGAGGGACACAGAGAGAGTGGGGGACACAGAGCGAGGGACACAGACAGAGTGAGGGACACAGAGAGTGAGGGACACAGAGAGTGAGGGACACAGTGAGAGTTGGGGACCCAGAGGGAGCGAGGGACCGAGAGAGAGCGAGGGACGCAGAGAGCGCGAGGGACACAGAGAGTGAGGGACACAGAGAGAGTGAGGGGCACAGAGAGTGAGGGACACAGAGAGCGAGGGACACACAGAGAGAGCGAGAGACACAGAGAGTGAGGGGCACAGAGAGCGCGAGGGACACAGAGAGCGAGGGACACAGAGAGAGCGAGGGACACAGAGAGAGTGAGGGACACAGAGAGAGCGAGGGACACAGAGAGTGAGGGACACAGTGAGAGTGAGGGACACAGTGAGAGTGAGGGACACAGAGCGAGGGACACAGAGAGAGTGAGGGACACAGAGAGAGTGAGGGACACAGAGCGAGGGACACAGACAGAGCGAGGGACACAGACAGAGCGAGGGACACAGAGAGAGCGAGGGACACACAGAAAGGGAGGGACACAGAGAGAGTGAGGGACACAGAGAGCGCGAGTGACACAGAGAGAGCGAGGACACAGAGACCGAGGGACACAGAGAGCGAGGGACACACAGAGACAGCGAGGGACACAGTGAGTGAGGGACACACAGAGAGAGTGTGGGACACAGAGAGAGTGAATGACACAGAGAGAGAGTGTGGGACACAGAGAATGAGGGACACACAGACAGAGCCATGGACACAGAGAGAGCGAGGGACACAGAGAGCGAAGGACACACAGAGAGAGCGAGGGACATAGAGAGCAAGGGACACACAGAGAGAGCGAGAGACACAGAGAGTGAGGGACACAGAGAGAGTGAGAGACACAGAGAGAGTGAGGGACACAGAGAGCGAGGGACACAGAGAGCGAGGGACACAGAGAGTGAGGGACACAGAGAGAGTGAGGGATCCAGAGGGAGCGAGGGACATAGAGAGAGCGAGGGACGCAGAGAGTGCGAGGGACACAGAGAGTGAGGGACACAGAGAGAGTGAGGGGCACAGAGAGTGAGGGACACAGAGAGCGAGGGACACACAGAGAGAGCGAGAGACACAGAGAGTGAGGGACACAGAGAGAGTGAGGGACACAGAGAGCGAGGGACACAGAGAGCGAGGGACACAGAAAGAGTCAGGGACACAGTGAGTGAGGGCCACAGAGAGAGTGAGGGACAGAGAGTGAGTGAGGGACACACAGAGAGAGTGATGGACACAGAGAGCGAGGGACACAGAGAGTGTGGGACACATAGATCGAGGGACACCGAGAGTGTGGGACACATAGATCGAGGGACACAGAGAGTGAGGGACACAGAGAGTGAGGGACACACAGATCGATGGACACAGAGAGTGAGGGACACAGAGAGTGAGGGACACACAGAGCGAGGGACACAGAGAGTGTGGGACACAGAGAGCGAGGGACACAGAGAGCGAGTAGCACAGAGCATGAGGGACACAAAGAGTGAGGGACACAGAGAGCGAGGGACACACGGAGAGAGCGAGTGACACAGAGAGTGAGGGACACAGAGAGCGCGAGGGGCACAGAGAGCGCGAGGGGCACAGAGAGCGCGAGGGACACAGAGAGCGAGGAACACAGAGAGAGAGCGAGGGACACAGAGAGTGAGGGACACAGAGAGCGCGAGGGGCACAGAGAGCGCGAGGGACACAGAGAGTGAGGGAAACAGAGAGCGCGAGGGGCACAGAGTGCGAGTGACACAGAGAGCGCGAGGGACACAGAGAGTGTGGGGCACAGAGAGCGAGGGACACAGAGAGAGCGAGGGACACAGAGAGAGCGAGGGACACAGAGAGAGTGAGGGACACAGAGAGAGTGAGGGACACAGAGCGAGGGACACAGACAGAGCGAGGGACACAGACAGAGCGAGGGACACAGAGAACGAGGGACACACAGAAAGGGAGGGACACAGAGAGAGTGAGGGACACAGAGAGCGCGAGTGACACAGAGAGAGCGAGGACACAGAGAGCGAGGGACACAGAGAGCGAGGGACACAGAGAGCGAGGGACACACAGAGATAGCGAGGGACACAGAGAGTGAGGGACACACAGAGAGAGTGTGGGACACAGAGAGAGTGAGTGACACAGAGAGAGAGTGTTGGACACAGAGAGTGAGGGACACACAGACAGAGCCATGGACACAGAGAGCGAGGGACACAGAGAGTGAGGGACACACAGAGAGAGCGAGGGACACAGAGAGCGAGGGACACACGGAGAGAGTGTGGGACACAGAGAGAGTGAGAGACACAGAGAGACTGAGGGACACAAGGAGAGCGAGGAACACAGAGAGAGCGAATGACACAGAGAGCGAGGGACACAGAGAGCAAGGGACACAGAGAGTGAGGGACACAGAGAGAGTGAGGGACCCAGAGGGAGCGAGGGACCCAGAGAGAGCGAGGGACGCAGAGAGCGCGAGGGACACAGAGAGTGAGGGACACAGAGAGAGTGAGGGGCACAGAGAGTGAGGGACACAGAGAGCGAGGGACACACAGAGAGAGCGAGAGACACAGAGAGTGAGGGACACAGAGAGAGTGAGGGACACAGAGAGCGAGATTCACAGAGAGCAAGGGACACAGAGACCGAGGGACACTTAGAGAGTGAAGGATACAGAGAGTGAGGGACACACTGAGAGAGTGTGGGACACAGAGAGCGAGTGACACAGAGAGCGCGAGGGACACAGAGAGCGCGAGGGACACAGAGAGCGAGGGACACAGAGAGCGAGGGACACAGAGAGAGAGCGAGGGACACAGAGAGAGAGCGAGGGACACAGAGAGCGAGGGACACACAGAGAGAGCGAGGGACACAGACAGAGCAAGGGACACAGAGAGAGTGAGGGACACAGAGAGTGAGGAACACAGAGAGCGAGGGAAACAGAGAGAGCGAGGGACACAGAGAGCGAGGGACACACAGAGAGTGTGAGGGACACAGAGAGTGTGGAACACAGAGAGCGAGGGACACAGAGAGAGCGAGGGACACAGAGAGAACGAGGGACACAGAGAGCGAGGGACACAGAGAGAGCGAGGGACACAGAGAGAGTGAGGGACACAGAGAGAGTGGGGGACACAGAGCGAGGGACACAGACAGAGTGAGGGACACAGAGAGTGAGGGACACAGAGAGTGAGGGACACAGTGAGAGTTGGGGACCCAGAGGGAGCGAGGGACCGAGAGAGAGCGAGGGGCGCAGAGAGCGCGAGGGACACAGAGAGTGAGGGACACAGAGAGAGTGAGGGGCACAGAGAGTGAGGGACACAGAGAGCGAGGGACACACAGAGAGAGCGAGAGACACAGAGAGTGAGGGGCACAGAGAGCGCGAGGGACACAGAGAGCGAGGGACACAGAGAGAGCGAGGGACACAGAGAGAGTGAGGGACACAGAGAGAGCGAGGGACACAGAGAGTGAGGGACACAGAGAGAGTGAGGGACACAGTGAGAGTGAGGGACACAGAGCGAGGGACACAGAGAGCGAGGGTCACAGAGAGAGCGAGGGACACAGACAGAGCAAGGGACACAGAGAGAGTGAGGGACACAGAGAGTGAGGAACACAGAGAGCGAGGGAAACAGAGAGAGCGAGGGACACAGAGAGCGAGGGACACAGTGAGCGAGGGACACAGAGAGAGCGAGGGACACAGACAGAGCAAGGGTCACAGAGAGAGTGAGGGACACAGAGAGTGAAGAACACAGAGAGCGAGGGAAACAGAGAGAGCGAGGGACACAGAGAGCGAGGGACACACAGAGAGAGTGAGGGACACAGAGAATGTGGAACACAGAGAGAGCGAGGGACATAGAGAGAGCGAGGGACACAGAGAGAGTGAGGGTCACAGAGAGAGCGAGGGACACAGAGAGTGAGGGACACAGAGAGAGTGAGGGACACAGAGAGAGTGAGGGACACAGAGCGAGGGACACAGACAGAGCGAGGGACACAGACAGAGCGAGGGACACAGAGAGAGCGAGGGACACACAGAAAGGGAGGGACACAGAGAGAGTGAGGGACACAGAGAGAGTGAGGGACACAGAGAGAGTGAGGGACACAGAGAGCGAGGGACACAGAGAGCGCGAGTGACACAGAGAGAGCGAGGACACAGAGACCGAGGGACACAGAGAGCGAGGGACACACAGACATAGCGAGGGACACAGAGAGTGAGGGACACACAGAGAGAGTGTGGGACACAGAGAGAGTGAATGACACAGAGAGAGAGTGTGGGACACAGAGAATGAGGGACACACAGACAGAGCCATGGACACAGAGAGAGCGAGGGACACAGAGAGAGCGAGGGACACAGAGAGAGTGAGGGACACAGAGAGAGTGGGGGACACAGAGCGAGGGACACAGACAGAGTGAGGGACACAGAGAGTGAGGGACACAGAGAGTGAGGGACACAGTGAGAGTTGGGGACCCAGAGGGAGCGAGGGACCGAGAGAGAGCGAGGGGCGCAGAGAGCGCGAGGGACACAGAGAGTGAGGGACACAGAGAGAGTGAGGGGCACAGAGAGTGAGGGACACAGAGAGCGAGGGACACACAGAGAGAGCGAGAGACACAGAGAGTGAGGGGCACAGAGAGCGCGAGGGACACAGAGAGCGAGGGACACAGAGAGAGCGAGGGACACAGAGAGAGTGAGGGACACAGAGAGAGCGAGGGACACAGAGAGTGAGGGACACAGAGAGAGTGAGGGACACAGTGAGAGTGAGGGACACAGAGCGAGGGACACAGAGAGCGAGGGTCACAGAGAGAGCGAGGGACACAGACAGAGCAAGGGACACAGAGAGAGTGAGGGACACAGAGAGTGAGGAACACAGAGAGCGAGGGAAACAGAGAGAGCGAGGGACACAGAGAGCGAGGGACACAGTGAGCGAGGGACACAGAGAGAGCGAGGGACACAGACAGAGCAAGGGTCACAGAGAGAGTGAGGGACACAGAGAGTGAAGAACACAGAGAGCGAGGGAAACAGAGAGAGCGAGGGACACAGAGAGCGAGGGACACACAGAGAGAGTGAGGGACACAGAGAATGTGGAACACAGAGAGAGCGAGGGACACAGAGAGTGAGGGACACAGAGAGAGTGAGGGACACAGAGAGAGTGAGGGACACAGAGCGAGGGACACAGACAGAGCGAGGGACACAGACAGAGCGAGGGACACAGAGAGAGCGAGGGACACACAGAAAGGGAGGGACACAGAGAGAGTGAGGGACACAGAGAGAGTGAGGGACACAGAGAGAGTGAGGGACACAGAGAGCGAGGGACACAGAGAGCGCGAGTGACACAGAGAGAGCGAGGACACAGAGACCGAGGGACACAGAGAGCGAGGGACACACGGAGATAGCGAGGGACACAGAGAGTGAGGGACACACAGAGAGAGTGTGGGACACAGAGAGAGTGAATGACACAGAGAGAGAGTGTGGGACACAGAGAATGAGGGACACACAGACAGAGCCATGGACACAGAGAGAGCGAGGGACACAGAGAGCGAAGGACACACAGAGAGAGCGAGGGACATAGAGAGCAAGGGACACACAGAGAGAGTGTGGGACACAGAGAGAGTGAGAGACACAGAGAGAGTGAGGGACACAGAGAGCGAATGACACAGAGAGTGAGGGACACAGAGAGCGAGGGACACAGAGAGTGAGGGACACAGAGAGAGTGAGGGATCCAGAGGGAGCGAGGGACATAGAGAGAGCGAGGGACGCAGAGAGTGCGAGGGACACAGAGAGTGAGGGACACAGAGAGAGTGAGGGGCACAGAGAGTGAGGGACACAGAGAGCGAGGGACACACAGAGAGAGCTAGAGACACAGAGAGTGAGGGACACAGAGAGAGTGAGGGACACAGAGAGCGAGGGACACAGAGAGCGAGGGACACAGAAAGAGTCAGGGACACAGTGAGTGAGGGCCACAGAGAGAGTGAGGGACAGAGAGTGATTGAGGGACACACAGAGAGAGTGAGGGACACAGAGTGCGAGGGACACAGAGAGTGTGGGACACATAGATCGAGGGACACCGAGAGTGTGGGACATAGATCGAGGGACACAGAGAGTGAGGGACACAGAGAGTGAGGGACACACAGAGCGAGGGACACAGAGAGTGTGGGACACAGAGAGCGAGGGACACAGAGAGCGAGTAGCACAGAGCATGAGGGACACAAAGAGTGAGGGACACAGAGAGCGAGGGACACACGGAGAGAGCGAGGGACACAGAGAGTGTGGGACACAGAGAGAGTGAGGGACACAGAGAGCGAGGGACACAGAGAGCGAGGGACACAGAGAGAGTCACCGACACAGAGAGTCAGGGCCAGAGAGAGAGTGAGGGACAGAGAGAGAGTGAGGGACACAGAGAGAGTGAGGGTCACAGAGAGTGAGGGGCACAGAGAGAGTGAGGGACACAGAGAGTGAGGAACACAGAGAGGGAGGGACACAGAGAGAGCGAGGGACACAGAGAGTGAGGGACACAGAGAGAGCAAGGGACACAGAGAGAGTGAGCGACTCAGGGAGAGCGAGGGACACAGAGAGAGTGAGGGACACAGAGAGAGTGAGGGACACAGAGAGAGCGAGGGACACAGAGAGAGTGAGGGACACAGAGAGAGCGAGGGACACAGAGAGCGCGAGGGACACAGCGAGAGCGAGGGACACACAGAAAGGGAGGGACACAGACAGAGCCACACACAGACACAAACTCAGACAGGCTGGGTCAATACATCTTTCAAATGGAGCGAGATCCATTCTCCACCTTTAACTTGGAGAGGTGTATCTGGCCTGTGTGTGACCCAAGTCACACACTGACTCTGAACATCCTCACAGCAGCTTGGGGACAGACTTTTCTAAAGCACTTTTCATAACCTTTGGGTATCACAAACTGCTTCACAGGCAATGGAGCCCTTTTGAAATCTAGTCAGGAGTAATTTAGGAAATGGACCAGCTAATTTCAGAGAGAGACACAGAAACAGGATGAGATTGTGTTGTACATGTTTCAGAGCTGTCACTGAGACACACACGAGATGTACAATATCAATTATTATTCTGAAGCATGTGATTAAATCAGCCCTGAGACTGAATTCCAGTGTTTCAGAGTAAAGCTCCATCTACACTGTCCATCAAACACTCACAACGCAAATACTGTCTGTGCTTAAATACAGAGTCAAAATCCCTCTGTCCTATCCAAAGAATTTTTCATTGCAGATAGTTATTTTTATTTTATGGAAAAGCAGAACTCAAATTGCACCGAATCCCAGGGTGGACTCTTGTTTATTTCAGCCCTTCACATTCAAACGTGAAGTTTAAGCTCCGATTACAGGTGTCTGCTTGTCTCTGTTTGTATATTCTCTGTTACTGTTGTTTTGTCACTTGTCTGAAGTATTTGAATAATAGGCCTTGGTTAATCAATCCTTTCTCCCAGCACATGGAAGTTGTGAATCTTCAAGGCTGTCAGTCTGATATAGATAACAAAAAAATACATCCTTTGATCAATCCATTCCCCAACCCTAAATAGATCTCACACATTTCCATAATGCAGGATTATCTCCATCAAAACTTCCAATCCGTTCCCAATACTCTTGTTAACATTTGCCTGTATAACCTAAATTCCACTGACAGATACCGAAAGCTGCTCAGAAAAATGACTGGGTATTTTAAACTTTGAAACAAAACTATTTGAACTTGTGCTTCAATCCTATTGTACAGAAATGTTGTCCGGTGGGCTGACAGTTTCTCAGTACGGCTGAAACATTGAGGGACGCCTCGCACTGCACTTGACAACATTTGTGGCACTTCAGGCAAGAGAGAGAGAGTGAGGGACACAGCAAGAGAGAGTGAGGGGCACAGCGAGAGAGAGTGAGGGACACAGAGAGAGAAAGTGAGGGACACAGCGAGAGAGAGTGTGGGACACAGCGAGAGAGAGTGAGGGGCACAGCGAGAGAGAGTGAGGGACACAGAGAGAGAGAGGGTCACAGAGTGAGCGAGGGACACAGAGAGAGTGAGGGACACAGATAGCAGGGGACACAGAGAGCGAGGGACACAAAGAGAGCCAGGGACACAGAGAGCGCGAGGGACTCAGAGAGAGCCAGGGACACAGAGAGCGCGAGGGACTCAGAGAGAGCCAGGGACACAGAGAGCGCGAGGGACACAGAGACCCAGGGACACAGAGAGAGCGAGGGACACACAGCGAGCGAGGGACACAGAGAGAGCGAGGGGCAGAGAGAGAGCGAGGGACACAGAGAGCGAGAGACACAGAGAGAGCGAGGGACACAGAGTGCGAAGGACACTGAGAGCACGAGTGACACAGAGAGCGCGAGGGACACAGAGAGAGTGAGGGACACAGAGAGCGAGGGACACAGAGAGAGCAAGGGACACAGAGAGCGAGGGACTCAGAGAGAATGAGGGACACAGAGAGAGTGAGGGGCACAGAGAGCGAGGGACACAGTGAGCGAGGGACACAGAGAGAGCATGGGACACAGAGAGTGAGGGACTCAGAGAGAGTGAGGGACACAGAGAGAGTGAGGGACACAGAGAGCGAGGGACACAGTGAGCGAGGGACACAGAGAGAGCAAGGGACACAGAAAGGGAGGGACACAGGGAGAGCGAGGGACACAGAGTGAGCGAGGGACACAGAGAGAGTGAGAGACACAGAGAGCGAGGGACACAGAGAGCGAGGGACACAGAGAGAGCCAGGGACACAGAGAGCGCGAGGGACTCAGAGAGAGCCAGGGACACAGAGAGCGCGAGGGACACAGAGAGCCAGGGACACAGAGAGAGCGAGGGATACACAGCGAGCGAGGGACACATAGAGAGCGAGGGGCAGAGAGAGAGCGAGGGATACAGAGAGCGAGAGACACAGAGAGAGCGAGGGACACAGAGTGCGAAGGACACTGAGAGCACGAGTGACACAGAGAGCGCGAGGGACACAGAGAGCGCGAGCGACACAGGCACCGGGAGGGACACAGAGACCGTGAGGGACAGAGAGAGAGTGGGGGACACAGAGAGAGCGAGGGTCACAGAGAGCAAGGGACACAGAGAGCGAGGGACACTTAGAGAGTGAAGGATACAGAGAGTGAGGGACACACTGAGAGAGTGTGGGACACAGAGAGCGAGTGACACAGAGAGCGCGAGGGACACAGAGAGCGCGAGGGACACAGAGAGCGAGGGACACAGAGAGTGTGGGACACAGAGAGAGTGAGGGACACAGAGAGAGCGAGGGACACAGAGAGAGCGAGGGACAGAGAGAGCGAGGGACACAGAGAGCGAGGGACACACAGAGAGAGCGAGGGACACAGACAGAGCCAGGGACACAGAGAGAGTGAGGGACATAGAGAGCGAGGGACACACAGAGAAAACGAGGGACACAGAGAGCGAGGGACACAGAGAGCGAGGGTCACACAGAGAGAGTGAGGGACACAGAGAGTGAGGAACACAGAGAGCGAGGGAAACAGAGAGAGCGAGGGACACCGAGAGCGAGGGACACAGAGAGAGTGAGGGACACAGAGAGCGAGGGACACCGAGAGTGTGGGACACATAGATCGAGGGACACAGAGAGTGAGGGACACAGAGAGTGAGGGACACACAGAGCGAGGGACACAGCGAGTGTGGGACACATAAATCGAGGGACACAGAGAGCGAGGGACACATGGAGAGAGCGAGGGACACAGAGATTGAGGGACACAGAGAGAGTGAGGGACACAGAGAGTGAGGGACAGAGAGAGAGTGAGGGACACAGAGAGTGAGGAACACAGAGAGGGAGGGACACAGAGAGAGCGAGGGACACAGAGAGCGAGGGACACAGAGAGTCACCGACACAGAGAGTGAGGGCCAGAGAGAGAGTGAGGGACAGAGAGAGAGTGAGGGACACAGAGAGAGTGAGGGTCACAGAGAGTGAGGGGCACAGAGAGAGTGAGGGACACAGAGAGTGAGGAACACAGAGAGGGAGGGACACAGAGAGAGCGAGGGACACAGAGAGCGAGGGACACAGAGAGAGCAAGGGACACAGAGAGAGTGAGCGACTCAGGGAGAGCGAGGGACACAGAGAGAGTGAGGGACAGAGAGAGAGCGAGGGACACAGAGAGCGCGAGGGACACAGCGAGAGCGAGGGACACACAGAAAGGGAGGGACACAGACAGAGCCACACACAGACACAAACTCAAGACAGGCTGCGTCAATACATCTTTCAAATGGAGCGAGATCCATTCTCCACCTTTAACTTGGAGAGGTGTATCTGGCCTGTGTGTGACGCAAGTCACACACTGACTCTGAACATCCTCACAGCAGCTTGGGGACAGACTTTTCGAAAGCACTTTTCATAACCTTTGGGCATCACAAACTGCTTCACAGACAATGGAGCCCTTTTGAAATCTAGTCAGGAGTAATTTAGGAAATGGACCAGCTAATTTCAGAGAGAGACACAGAAACAGGATGAGATTGTGCTGTACATGTTTCACAGCTGACACTGAGACACACACGAGATGTACAATATCAATTATTATTCTGAAGCATGTGATTAAATCAGCCCTGAGACTGAATTCCAGTGTTTCAGAGTAAAGCTCCATCTACACTGTCCATCAAACACTCACAACGCAAATACTGTCTGTGCTTAAATACAGAGTCAAAATCCCTCTGTCCTATCCAAAGAATTTTTCATTGCAGATAGTTATTTTTATTTTATGGAAAAGCAGAACTCAAATTGCACCGAATCCCAGGGTGGACTCTTGTTTATTTCAGCCCTTCACATTCAAACGTGAAGTTTAAGCTCCGATTACAGGTGTCTGCTTGTCTCTGTTTGTATATTCTCTGTTACTGTTGTTTTGTCACTTGTCTGAAGTATTTGAATAATAGGCCTTGGTTAATCAATCCTTTCTCCCAGCACATGGAAGTTGTGAATCTTCAAGGCTGTCAGTCTGATATAGATAACAAAAAAATACATCCTTTGATCAATCCATTCCCCAACCCTAAATAGATCTCACACATTTCCATAATGCAGGATTATCTCCATCAAAACTTCCAATCCGTTCCCAATACTCTTGTTAACATTTGCCTGTATAACCTAAATTCCACTGACAGATACCGAAAGCTGCTCAGAAAAATGACTGGGTATTTTAAACTTTGAAACAAAACTATTTGAACTTGTGCTTCAATCCTATTGTACAGAAATGTTGTCCGGTGGGCTGACAGTTTCTCAGTACGGCTGAAACATTGAGGGACGCCTCGCACTGCACTTGACAACATTTGTGGCACTTCAGGCAAGAGAGAGAGAGTGAGGGACACAGCAAGAGAGAGTGAGGGGCACAGCGAGAGAGAGTGAGGGACACAGAGAGAGAAAGTGAGGGACACAGCGAGAGAGAGTGTGGGACACAGCGAGAGAGAGTGAGGGGCACAGCGAGAGAGAGTGAGGGACACAGAGAGAGAGAGGGTCACAGAGTGAGCGAGGGACACAGAGAGAGTGAGGGACACAGATAGCGAGGGACACAGAGAGCGAGGGACACAAAGAGAGCCAGGGACACAGAGAGCGCGAGGGACTCAGAGAGAGCCAGGGACACAGAGAGCGCGAGGGACTCAGAGAGAGCCAGGGACACAGAGAGCGCGAGGGACACAGAGACCCAGGGACACAGAGAGAGCGAGGGACACACAGCGAGCGAGGGACACAGAGAGAGCGAGGGGCAGAGAGAGAGCGAGGGACACAGAGAGCGAGAGACACAGAGAGAGCGAGGGACACAGAGTGCGAAGGACACTGAGAGCACGAGTGACACAGAGAGCGCGAGGGACACAGAGAGAGTGAGGGACACAGAGAGCGAGGGACACAGAGAGAGCAAGGGACACAGAGAGCGAGGGACTCAGAGAGAATGAGGGACACAGAGAGAGTGAGGGGCACAGAGAGCGAGGGACACAGTGAGCGAGGGACACAGAGAGAGCATGGGACACAGCGAGTGAGGGACTCAGAGAGAGTGAGGGACACAGAGGGAGTGAGGGACACAGAGAGCGAGGGACACAGTGAGCGAGGGACACAGAGAGAGCAAGGGACACAGAAAGGGAGGGACACAGGGAGAGCGAGGGACACAGAGTGAGCGAGGGACACAGAGAGAGTGAGGGACACAGAGAGCGAGGGACACAGAGAGCGAGGGACACAGAGAGAGCCAGGGACACAGAGAGCGCGAGGGACTCAGAGAGAGCCAGGGACACAGAGAGCGCGAGGGACACAGAGAGCCAGGGACACAGAGAGAGCGAGGGATACACAGCGAGCGAGGGACACATAGAGAGCGAGGGGCAGAGAGAGAGCGAGGGATACAGAGAGCGAGAGACACAGAGAGAGCGAGGGACACAGAGTGCGAAGGACACTGAGAGCACGAGTGACACAGAGAGCGCGAGGGACACAGAGAGCGCGAGCGACACAGGCACCGGGAGGGACACAGAGACCGTGAGGGACAGAGAGAGAGTGGGGGACACAGAGAGAGCGAGGGTCACAGAGAGCAAGGGACACAGAGAGCGAGGGACACTTAGAGAGTGAAGGATACAGAGAGTGAGGGACACACTGAGAGAGTGTGGGACACAGAGAGCGAGTGACACAGAGAGCGCGAGGGACACAGAGAGCGCGAGGGACACAGAGAGCGAGGGACACAGAGAGTGTGGGACACAGAGAGAGTGAGGGACACAGAGAGAGCGAGGGACACAGAGAGAGCGAGGGACAGAGAGAGCGAGGGACACAGAGAGCGAGGGACACACAGAGAGAGCGAGGGACACAGACAGAGCCAGGGACACAGAGAGAGTGAGGGACATAGAGAGCGAGGGACACACAGAGAAAACGAGGGACACAGAGAGCGAGGGACACAGAGAGCGAGGGTCACACAGAGAGAGTGAGGGACACAGAGAGTGAGGAACACAGAGAGCGAGGGAAACAGAGAGAGCGAGGGACACCGAGAGCGAGGGACACAGAGAGAGTGAGGGACACAGAGAGCGAGGGACACCGAGAGTGTGGGACACATAGATCGAGGGACACAGAGAGTGAGGGACACAGAGAGTGAGGGACACACAGAGCGAGGGACACAGAGAGTGTGGGACACATAGATCGAGGGACACAGAGAGCGAGGGACACATGGAGAGAGCGAGGGACACAGAGATTGAGGGACACAGAGAGAGTGAGGGACACAGAGAGTGAGGGACAGAGAGAGAGTGAGGGACACAGAGAGTGAGGAACACAGAGAGGGAGGGACACAGAGAGAGCGAGGGACACAGAGAGCGAGGGACACAGAGAGTCACCGACACAGAGAGTGAGGGCCAGAGAGAGAGTGAGGGACAGAGAGAGAGTGAGGGACACAGAGAGAGTGAGGGTCACAGAGAGTGAGGGGCACAGAGAGAGTGAGGGACACAGAGAGTGAGGAACACAGAGAGGGAGGGACACAGAGAGAGCGAGGGACACAGAGAGCGAGGGACACAGAGAGAGCAAGGGACACAGAGAGAGTGAGCGACTCAGGGAGAGCGAGGGACACAGAGAGAGTGAGGGACAGAGAGAGAGCGAGGGACACAGAGAGCGCGAGGGACACAGCGAGAGCGAGGGACACACAGAAAGGGAGGGACACAGACAGAGCCACACACAGACACAAACTCAAGACAGGCTGCGTCAATACATCTTTCAAATGGAGCGAGATCCATTCTCCACCTTTAACTTGGAGAGGTGTATCTGGCCTGTGTGTGACGCAAGTCACACACTGACTCTGAACATCCTCACAGCAGCTTGGGGACAGACTTTTCGAAAGCACTTTTCATAACCTTTGGGCATCACAAACTGCTTCACAGACAATGGAGCCCTTTTGAAATCTAGTCAGGAGTAATTTAGGAAATGGACCAGCTAATTTCAGAGAGAGACACAGAAACAGGATGAGATTGTGCTGTACATGTTTCACAGCTGACACTGAGACACACACGAGATGTACAATATCAATTATTATTCTGAAGCATGTGATTAAATCAGCCCTGAGACTGAATTCCAGTGTTTCAGAGTAAAGCTCCATCTACACTGTCCATCAAACACTCACAACGCAAATACTGTCTGTGCTTAAATACAGAGTCAAAATCCCTCTGTCCTATCCAAAGAATTTTTCATTGCAGATAGTTATTTTTATTTTCTGGAAAAGCAGAACTCAAATTGCACCGAATCCCAGGGTGGACTCTTGTTTATTTCAGCCCTTCACATTCAAACGTGAAGTTTAAGCTCCGATTACAGGTGTCTGCTTGTCTCTGTTTGTATATTCTCTGTTACTGTTGTTTTGTCACTTGTCTGAAGTATTTGAATAATAGGCCTTGGTTAATCAATCCTTCCTCACAGCACATGGAAGTTGTGAATCTTCAAGGCTGTCAGTCTGATATAGATAACAAAAAAATACATCCTTTGATCAATCCATTCCCCAACCCTAAATAGATCTCACACATTTCCATAATGCAGGAATATCTCCATCAAAACTTCCAATCCGTTCCCAATACTCTTGTTAACATTTGCCTGTATAACCTAAATTCCACTGACAGATTCCGAAAGCTGCACAGAAAAATGACTGGGTATTTTAAACTTTGAAACAAAACTATTTGAACTTGTGCTTCAATCCTATCGTACAGAAATGTTGTCCGGTGGGCTGACAGTTTCTCAGTAAGACTGAAACATTGAGGGACGCCTCGCACTGCACTTGACAACATTTGTGGCACTTCAGGCAAGAGAGAGAGAGTGAGGGACACAGCAAGAGAGAGTGAGGGGCACAGCGAGAGAGAGTGAGGGACACAGCGAGAGACAGTGAGGGACGCAGCGAGAGAAAGTGAGGGACGCAGCGAGAGAGAGTGAGGGACACAGCGAGAGAGAGTGAGGGACACAGCGAGAGAGAGTGAGGGACACAGCGAGAGAGAGTGATGGACACAACGAGAGAGAGTGAGGGACACAGCGAGAGAATGAGGGACACAGCGAGAGAGAGTGAGGGACACAGCGAGAGAGAGTGAGGGACAGAGAGAGAGTGTGAGGGGCGCAGCGAGAGAGGGACACAGAGAGCGAGGGACACAGAGAGCGAGGGACACACAGAGAGAGCGAGGGACACAGACAGAGCAAGGGACACAGAGAGAGCGAGGGACATAGAGAGCGAGGGACATAGGGAGCAAGGGACGCACAGAGAGAACGAGGGACACAGAGAGCGAGGGAAACAGAGAGAGCGAGGGACACAGAGAGCGAGGGACACACAGAGAGAGTGAGGGACACAGAGAGTGTGGAACACAGAGAGCGAGGGAAACAGAGAGCGAGGGACACAGAGAGAGTGAGGATCACAGAGAGAGTGAGTGACACAGAGCGAGGGACACAGACAGAGCGAGGAACAAAGACAGAGCGAGGGACACAGAGAGAGCGAGGGACACACAAAGGGAGGGACACAGAGAGAGTGAGGGACACAGAGAGCGCGAGTGACACAGAAAGAGCGAGGACACAGAGAGCGAGGGACACAGAGAGCGAGGGACACACAGAGATAGCGAGGGACACAGAGAGTGAGGGACACACAGACAGAGTGTGGGACACAGAGAGAGTGAGTGACACAGTGAGAGAGTGTGGGACACAGAGAGTGAGGGACACACAGAGAGAGTGTGGGACACAGAGAGAGTGAGTGACACAGAGCGAGAGTGTGGGACACAGAGAGTGAGGGACACACAGACAGAGCCAGGGACACAGAGAGAGCGAGGAACACAGAGAGCAAGGGACACACAGAGAGAGCGAGGGACACAGAGAGAGAGGGACACACAGAGAGAGTGTGGGACACAGAGAGAGTGAGAGACACAGAGAGAGTGAGGGACACACAGAGAGCGAGGAACACAGAGAGAGCGAATGACACAGAGAGCGAGGGACACAGAGAGCGAGGGACACAGAGAGTGAGGGACACAGAGAGAGTGAGGGACCAGAGGGAGCGAGGGACCCAGAGAGAGCGAGGGACGCAGAGAGCGCGAAGGACACAGAGAGTGAGGGACACACAGAGAGTGAGGGGCACAGAGAGTGAGGGACACAGAGAGCGAGGGACACAGATAGCGAGGGACACAGAGAGCGAGGGACACACAGTGAGAGCGAGAGACACAGAGAATGCCGTACCAAGAGAGAGTGAGGGACACAGAGAGCGAGGGACACAGAGAGCGAGGGACACAGAGAGAGTCAGGGACACAGAGAGTGAGGGCCACAGAGAGAGTGAGGGACAGAGAGTGAGTGAGGGACACAGAGAGAGTGAGGGTCACAGAGTGTGAGGGGCACAGAGAGAGTGAGGGACTCAGAGAGTGAGGAACACAGAGAGTGAGGGACACAGAGAGAGTGAGGTACACCGAGAGTGAGCGACACAGCGAGAGCGAGGGACACAGAGAGAGGGAGGGACACAGAGAGAGCGAGGGACACACAGAGCGAGGGACACAGAGAGAGCAAGAGGAACAGAGAGAGTGAGCTACTCAGGGAGAGCGAGGGACACAGAGAGAGTGAGGGACACAGAGAGAGCGAGGGACACAGAGAGCGCGAGGGACACAGCGAGAGCGAGGGACACACAGAAAGGGAGGGACACAGACAGAGCGAGGGTCACAGACCGAGCTACACAGAGAGCGCGAGGGACACAGAGAGAGCGAGGGACACAGAGAGTGTGGGACACAGAGAGCGAGAGACACAGAGAGTGAGGGACACAGAGAGTGAGGGACACAGAGAGTGAGGGACACAGAGAGTGAGGGACACACAGAGCGAGGGACACAGAGAGTGTGGGATACAGAGAGCGAGGGACACAGAGAGCGAGTAGCACAGAGCATGAGGGACACAAAGAGTGAGGGACACAGAGAGCGAGGGACACAAAGGGCAAGGGACACAGAGAGTGTGGGACACAGAGAGTGTGGGACACAGAGAGCGAGGGACACAGAGAGCAGAGAGAGAGCGAGGGACACAGAGAGCCAGGGACACAGAGGGAGCGAGGGACACACAGAAAGGGAGGGACACAGACAGAGCGAGGGTCACAGACCGAGCTGCACAGAGAGCGCGAGGGACACAGAGAGAGCGAGGGACACAAAGAGCGAGGGAAACAGAGCACGAGGGACACAGAGAGCGAGGGACACAGAGAGTGTGGGACACAGAGAGCGAGGGACACAGAGAGTGAGGGAAACAGAGAGTGAGGGAAACACAGAGCGAGGGCACAGAGAGTGTGGGACACAGAGAGCGAGGGACACAGAGAGCGAGGGACACAAAGGGCATGGGACACAGAGAGTGTGGGACACAGAAAGTGTGGGACACAGAGAGCGAGGGACACAGAGAGCGAGGGACACAGAGAGTGAGGGGCACAGAGAGCGAGGGACACAGAGAGAGCGAGGGACACACAGAGAGCGAGGGACACAGAGAGAGCGAGGGACACACAGAGAGCGAGGGACACAGAGAGAGCGAGGGGCAGAGAGAGAGCGAGGGACACAGAGAGCCAGGGACACAGAGAGAGCGAGGGACACACAGCGAGCGAGGGACACAGAGAGAGCGAGGGGCAGAGAGAGAGCGAGGGACACAGAGAGGGAGGGACACAGAGAGAGCGAGGGACACAGAGAGCGAGGGACACAGAGAGCGAAGGACACAGAGAGCACGAGTGACACAGAGAGCGCGAGGGACACAGAGAGCGCGAGCGACACAGACACCGGGAGGGACACAGAGACCGCGAGGGACAGAGAGAGAGTGGGGGACACAGAGAGAGCGAGGGTCACAGAGAGCAAGGGACACAGAGAGCGAGGGACACTTAGAGAGTGAAGGATACAGAGAGTGAGGGACACACTGAGAGAGTGTGGGACACAGAGAGCGAGGGACACAGAGAGAGAGCGAGGGACACAGAGAGAGAGCGAGGGACACAGAGAGCGAGGGACACACAGAGAGAGCGAGGGACACAGAGAGCGAGGGACACAGAGAGTGTGGAACACAGTGAGTGAGGGACACAGAGAGAGCGAGGGACACAGAGAGCGAGGGACACAGAGAGCGAGGGACACAGAGAGCGAGGGACACAGAGAGCGAGGGAAACACAGAGAGAGTGAGGGACACAGAGAGTGAGGTACACAGAGAGCGAGGGAAACAGAGAGAGCGAGGGACACAGAGAGCGAGGGACACACAGAGAGACTGAGGGACACAGAGAGTGTGGAACACAGAGAGCGAGTGACACAGAGAGAGCGAGGGACACAGAGAGAGCGAGGGACACAGAGAGAGTGAGGGACACAGAGAGAGTGAGGGACACAGAGCGAGGGACACAGACAGAGCGAGGGACACAGACAGAGCGAGGGACACAGAGAGAGCGAGGGACACACAGAAAGGGAGGGACACAGAGAGAGTGAGGGACACAGAGAGCGCGAGTGACACAGAGAGAGCGAGGACACAGAGAGCGAGGGACACAGAGAGCGAGGGACACAGAGAGCGAGGGACACACAGAGATAGCGAGGGACACAGAGAGTGAGGGACACACAGAGAGAGTGTGGGACACAGAGAGAGTGAGTGACACAGAGAGAGAGTGTTGGACACAGAGATTGAGGGACACACAGACAGAGCCATGGACACAGAGAGAGCGAGGGACACAGAGAGCGAGGGACACACAGAGAGCAAGGGACACAGAGAGTGAGGGACACAGAGAGAGTGAGGGACCCAGAGGGAGCGAGGGACCCAGAGAGAGCGAGGGACGCAGAGAGCGCGAGGGACACAGAGAGTGAGGGACACAGAGAGAGTGAGGGGCACAGAGAGTGAGGGACACAGAGAGAGTGAGGGACAGAGAGTGAGTGAGGGACACAGAGAGAGTGAGGGTCACAGAGAGTGAGGGGCACAGAGAGAGTGAGGGACTCAGAGAGTGAGGAACACAGAGAGTGAGGGACACAGAGAGAGTGAGGTACACCGAGAGTGAGCGACACAGCGAGAGCGAGGGACACAGAGAGAGGGAGGGACACAGAGAGAGCGAGGGACACACAGAGCGAGGGACACAGAGAGAGCAAGAGGAACAGAGAGAGTGAGCTACTCAGGGAGAGCGAGGGACACAGAGAGAGTGAGGGACACAGAGAGAGCGAGGGACACAGAGAGCGCGAGGGACACAGCGAGAGCGAGGGACACACAGAAAGGGAGGGACACAGACAGAGCGAGGGTCACAGACCGAGCTACACAGAGAGCGCGAGGGACACAGAGAGAGCGAGGGACACAGAGAGTGTGGGACACAGAGAGCGAGAGACACAGAGAGTGAGGGACACAGTGAGTGAGGGACACAGAGAGTGAGGGACACAGAGAGTGAGGGACACACAGAGCGAGGGACACAGAGAGTGTGGGATACAGAGAGCGAGGGACACAGAGAGCGAGTAGCACAGAGCATGAGGGACACAAAGAGTGAGGGACACAGAGAGCGAGGGACACAAAGGGCAAGGGACACAGAGAGTGTGGGACACAGAGAGTGTGGGACACAGAGAGCGAGGGACACAGAGAGCAGAGAGAGAGCGAGGGACACAGAGAGCCAGGGACACAGAGGGTGCGAGGGACACACAGAAAGGGAGGGACACAGACAGAGCGAGGGTCACAGACCGAGCTGCACAGAGAGCGCGAGGGACACAGAGAGAGCGAGGGACACAAAGAGCGAGGGAAACAGAGCACGAGGGACACAGAGAGCGAGGGACACAGAGAGTGTGGGACACAGAGAGCGAGGGACACAGAGAGTGAGGGAAACAGAGAGTGAGGGAAACACAGAGCGAGGGACACAGAGAGTGTGGGACACAGAGAGCGAGGGACACAGAGAGCGAGGGACACAGAGAGTGAGGGGCACAGAGAGCGAGGGACACAGAGAGAGCGAGGGACACACAGAGAGCGAGGGACACAGAGAGAGCGAGGGACACACAGAGAGCGAGGGACACAGAGAGAGCGAGGGGCAGAGAGAGAGCGAGGGACACAGAGAGCCAGGGACACAGAGAGAGCGAGGGACACACAGCGAGCGAGGGACACAGAGAGAGCGAGGGGCAGAGAGAGAGCGAGGGACACAGAGAGGGAGGGACACAGAGAGAGCGAGGGACACAGAGAGCGAGGGACACAGAGAGCGAAGGACACAGAGAGCACGAGTGACACAGAGAGCGCGAGGGACACAGAGAGCGCGAGCGACACAGACACCGGGAGGGACACAGAGACCGCGAGGGACAGAGAGAGAGTGGGGGACACAGAGAGAGCGAGGGTCACAGAGAGCAAGGGACACAGAGAGCGAGGGACACTTAGAGAGTGAAGGATACAGAGAGTGAGGGACACACTGAGAGAGTGTGGGACACAGAGAGCGAGGGACACAGAGAGAGAGCGAGGGACACAGAGAGAGAGCGAGGGACACAGAGAGCGAGGGACACACAGAGAGAGCGAGGGACACAGAGAGCGAGGGACACAGAGAGTGTGGAACACAGTGAGTGAGGGACACAGAGAGAGACAGCCCCTCTCCCTCTCAGCCCCTCTCCCTCTCAGCCTCTCTCCCTCTCAGTCTCTCTCCCTCTCAGTCTCTCTCCCTCTCAGCCCCTCTCCCTGTCAGCCCCTCTCCCTCTCGGTCTCTCTCCCTCTCAGCCCCTCTCCCTCTCAGCCTCTCTCCCTCTCAGCCCCTCTCCCTCTCAGCCCCTCTCCCTCTCAGCCCCTCTCCCTCTCAGCCCCTCTCCCTCTCAGCCCCTCTCCCTCTCGGTCTCTCTCCCTCTCAGCCCCTCTCCCTCTCAGCCTCTCTCCCTCTCAGCCCCTCCCACTCTCAGCCCCTCTCCCTCTCAGCCTCTCTCCCTCTCAGCCCCTCTCCCTCTCAGCCCCTCTCCCTCTCAGCCCCTCTCCCTCTCAGCCCCTCTCCCTCTCAGCCTCTCTCCCTCTCAGCCCCTCTCCCTCTCAGCCTCTCTCCCTCTCAGCCTCTCTCCCTCTCAGTCTCTCTCCCTCTCAGCCCCTCTCAGCCTCTCTCCCTCTCAGCCTCTCTCCCTCTCAGCCTCTCTCCCTCTCAGCCCCTCTCCCTCTCAGCCCCTCTCCCTCTCAGCCTCTCTCCCTCTCGGTCTCTCTCCCTCTCAGCCTCTCTCCCTCTCAGCCCCTCTCCCTCTCAATCTCTCTCCCTCTCAGCCCCTCTCAGCCTCTCTCCCTCTCAGCCCCTCTCCCTCTCAGTCTCTCTCCCTCTCAGCCCCTCTCCCTCTCAGCCTCTCTCCCTCTCAGCCCCTCTCCCTCTCAGTCTCTCTCCCTCTCAGCCCCTCTCCCTCTCAGTCTCTCTCCCTCTCAGTCTCTCTCCCTCTCAGCCCCTCTCCCTCTCAGTCCCTCTCCCTCTCAGCCCCTCTCCCTCTCAGTCCCTCTCCCTCTCAGCCCCTCTCCCTCTCAGCCCCTCTCCCTCTCAGTCCCTCTCAGCCTCTCTCCCTCTCAGCCCCTCTCCCTCTCAGTCTCTCTCCCTCTCAGTCCCTCTCAGCCTCTCTCCCTCTCAGCCCCTCTCCCTCTCAGCCTCTCTCCCTCTCAGCCCCTCTCCCTCTCAGCCCCTCTCCCTCTCAGCCCCTCTCCCTCTCAGCCTCTCTCCCTCTCAGCCCCTCTCCCTCTCAGCCCCTCTCCCTCTCAGCCCCTCTCCCTCTCAGTCTCTCTCCCTCTCAGCCCCTCTCCCTCTTAGCCTCTCTCCCTCTCAGCCCCTCTCCCTCTCAGTCTCTCTCCCTCTCAGCCTCTCTCCCTCTCAGCCTCTCTCCCTCTCAGCCCCTCTCCCTCTCAGCCCCTCTCCCTCTCAGTCTCTCTCCCTCTCAGCCCCTCTCCCTCTCAGTCCCTCTCCCTCTCAGCCTCTCTCCCTGTCAGCCCCTCTCCCTCTCAGCCCCTCTCCCTCTCAGCCCCTCTCCCTATCAGCCTCTCTCCCTCTCAGCCCCTCTCCCTCTCAGCCTCTCTCCCTCTCAGCCTCTCTCCCTCTCAGTCCCTCTCCCTCTCAGCCCCTCTCCCTCTCAGCCTCTCTCCCTCTCAGCCCCTCTCCCTCTCAGTCTCTCTCCCTCTCAGCCCCTCTCCCTCTCAGCCCCTCTCCCTCTCAGTCTCTCTCCCTCTCAGCCCCTCTCCCTCTCAGCCTCTCTCCCTCTCAGCCTCTCTCCCTCTCAGCCCCTCTCCCTCTCAGCCCCTCTCCCTCTCAGCCCCTCTCCCTCTCAGCCCCTCTCCCTCTCAGTCTCTCTCCCTCTCAGCCCCTCTCCCTCTCAGCCTCTCTCCCTCTCAGCCTCTCTCCCTCTCAGCCTCTCTCCCTCTCAGCCCCTCTCCCTCTCAGCCTCTCACAGCCCCTCTCCCTCTCAGTCTCTCTCCCTCTCAGCCCCTCTCCCTCTCAGCCTCTCTCCCTCTCAGCCCCTCTCCCTCTCAGTCTCTCTCCCTCTCAGCCTCTCTCCCTCTCAGCCTCTCTCCCTCTCAGCCCCTCTCCCTCTCAGTCTCTCTCCCTCTCAGTCTCTCTCCCTCTCAGCCTCTCTCCCTCTCAGTCTCTCTCCCTCTCAGCCCCTCTCCCTCTCAGCCTCTCTCCCTCTCAGCCCCTCTCCCTCTCAGTCTCTCTCCCTCTCAGCCCCTCTCCCTCTCAGTCCCTCTCCCTCTCAGCCTCTCTCCCTCTCAGCCCCTCTCCCTCTCAGCCCCTCTCCCTCTCAGTCTCTCTCCCTCTCAGCCCCTCTCCCTCTCAGCCTCTCTCCCTCTCAGTCCCTCTCCCTCTCAGCCTCTCTCCCTCTCAGCCCCTCTCCCTCTCAGCCCCTCTCCCTCTCAGCCTCTCTCTCTCTCTCAGCCCCTCTCCCTCTCAGCCTCTCTCCTTCTCAGTCCCTCTCCCTCTCAGCCCCTCTCCCTCTCAGCCCCTCTCCCTCTCAGCCCCTCTCCCTCTCAGTCTCTCTCCCTCTCAGCCCCTCTCCCTCTCAGTCCCTCTCCCTCTCAGCCTCTCTCCCTCTCAGCCCCTCTCCCTCTCAGCCCCTCTCCCTCTCAGCCTCTCTCCCTCTCAGCCCCTCTCCCTCTCAGTCTCTCTCCCTCTCAGCCCCTCTCCCTCTCAGCCCCTCTCCCTCTCAGTCTCTCTCCCTCTCAGCCCCTCTCCCTCTCAGCCCCTCTCCCTCTCAGCCCCTCTCCCTCTCAGCCCCTCTCGCTCTCAGTCTCTCTCCCTCTCAGTCTCTCTCCCTCTCAGTCCCTCTCCCTCTCAGTCCCTCTCCCTCTCAGCCCCTCTCCCTCTCAGCCCCTCTCCCTCTCAGTCCCTCTCCCTCTCAGCCCCTCTCCCTCTCAGTCTCTCTCCCTCTCAGTCCCTCTCCCTCTCAGCCTCTGCCTCTATCTTCTGTCTCTCTCTCTCTCCCCCTGTCGGTCTGTCTCTCCCACTCTCTGACTGCCTGGTTCTGTTAGTCTCTGTTTTCCTCTCTCTCT
The DNA here is from genome assembly GCF_047496885.1 of Scyliorhinus torazame. Taxonomy (NCBI): domain Eukaryota; kingdom Metazoa; phylum Chordata; class Chondrichthyes; order Carcharhiniformes; family Scyliorhinidae; genus Scyliorhinus; species Scyliorhinus torazame. The sequence goes on along the minus strand of NC_092711.1, from coordinate 31,129,695 downwards.
CTGCCTCCATCTTCTGTCTCTGTCTGTGTCTCTCCCCCTGTCGGTCTGTCTCTCCCTCTCTCTGACTGCCTGGTTCTGTTAGTCACTGTTTTCCTCTCTCCCTCTGCCTCTATCTTCTGTCTCTGTCTGTGTCTCTCCCCCTGTCGGTCTGTCTCTCCCTCTCTCTGACTGCCTGGTTCTGTTAGTCTCTGTTTTCCTCTCTCCCTCTGCCTCTATCTTCTGTCTCTCTCCCCCTGTCGGTCTGTCTCTCCCTCTCTCTGACTGCCTGGTTCTGTGAGTCACTGTTTTCCTCTCTCCCTCTGCCTCTATCTTCTGTCTCTGTCTGTGTCTCTCCCCCTGTCGGTCTGTCTCTCCCTCTCTCTGACTGCCTGGTTCTGTTAGTCACTGTTTTCCTCTCTCCCTCTGCCTCTATCTTCTGTCTCTGTCTGTGTCTCTCCCCCTGTCGGTCTGTCTCTCCCTCTCTCTGACTGCCTGGTTCTGTGAGTCACTGTTTTCCTCTCTCCCTCTGCTTCTATCTTCTGTCTCTGTCTGTGTCTCTCCCCCTGTCGGTCTGTCTCTCCCTCTCTCTGACTGCCTGGTTCTGTTAGTCACTGTTTTCCTCTCTCCCTCTGCCTCTATCTTCTGTCTCTGTCTGTGTCTCTCCCCCTGTCGGTCTGTCTCTCCCTCTCTCTGACTGCCTGGTTCTGTTAGTCTCTGTTTTCCTCTCTCCCTCTGCCTCTATCTTCTGTCTCTGTCTGTGTCTCTCCCCCTGTCGGTCTGTCTCTCCCTCTCTCTGACTGCCTGGTTCTGTTAGTCACTGTTTTCCTCTCTCCCTCTGCCTCTATCTTCTGTCTCTCTCCCCCTGTCGGTCTGTCTCTACCTGTCTTGACTACCTGTCTCTCTTTACATCTCTCTCACTCCCTCTGTCTCTGCCTGCCTGTCTGTGTGTCATTGTGTCACTCTCTTTCTGCCTGTCTCTGTGTGTAATGTGTGTCACATGTCTTAAAGGGCTCAACACAGCTGACATTGCAATAAATCCAGGTTTGAGTAAAATGCACAGGAAATATTTGGATTTGAGTTTTAGTGATGTACTGACTTTGCATTTTCCCCTTTCTCTCTGCCTATTTCTGTCCCTCTGTCTGTTTCTCTCTCTCTGTCTGTTTCTGTCTCTCTCTCCCTCCCATCTTTGTCTTCAGCTTGTGAAGTATCAGAGAGAGATAGACAGAGTGAGACAGAGAGAGAGAGAGAGAAGCCAGAGGGGCAGGGAGAGGGAAGAGGAGATTGTTGGATGGGGGTCTCTGCTGCACAGCCAGGGCACAGACCCCCACCTCCCCACCCCACATTCCTCACCCCTCCATGGTGTCCACACCTTAAACCTCAATCGACAGTGAGAAAGGGCGGGGGGAGAAACAGGGTGAGGGAGAACCAAACTGAGAGGGGGTGGGGAACGTTCGGGACTCAGTTGGGGTAATCGATACTGGATCTTGGAGCGGTTGAGTCCTCCTCCGTTGTGGGGCTGCCCGTGGGATCCTGCTGTGCAGAATGGTCTTCATTGTAACTTTAGTCATTAGTACATTGACTGGTGTTTTGGGTTTTAGTTCTGTAATCATGAAAATTAAACACGTCCAGTGTGGTGGGACACTTATTCTAAATGGGATGACAGGAGATTTTCCGAGGACATTTTAATCCAGCTCTCACAAAGGGCCTGGAACGGAAAAGGCCGCGATTGGGGCCTGGTTCAATTTACCAATCGCACAGTGCCCGTGTTTTACTGGAATTAATGGGAAAGGAGAGAGAGAATGGGAAAGGAGAGAGAGAATGGGAAAGGAGAGAATGGGAAAGGAGAGAGAGAGAGAGAGAATGGGAAAGGAGAGAGAGAGAGAGAATGGGAAAGGAGAGAGAGAATGGGAAAGGAGAGAGAGAGAGAATGGGAAAGGAGAGAGAGAATGGGAAAGGAGAGAGAGAGAGAATGGGAAAGGAGAGAGAGAATGGGATAGGAGAGAGAGAATGGGAAAGAAGAGAGAATGGGAAAGGAAAGAGAGAAAGGAAAATGAGAGAGAGAAAGGAAAATGAGAGAGAAAGGAAAATGAGAGAGAGAAAGGAAAAGGAGAGAGAGAAGTGGGAAAGGAGAGAGAGAATGGGAAAGGAAAGAGAGAAAGGAAAATGAGAGAGAGAAAGGAAAATGAGAGAAAGGAAAAGGAGAGAGAGAATAGGAAAAGAAGAGAGAATGGGAAAGGAGAGATAGAATGGGAAAGGAGAGAGAGAATGTGAAAGGAGAGAGAGAAAGGAAAATGAGAGAGAGAAAGGAAAATGAGAGAGAGAATAGGAAAAGAAGAGAGAATGGGAAAGGAGAGATAGAATGGGAAAGGAGAGAGAGAATGTGAAAGGAGAGAATGGGAAAGGAGAGAGAGAGAGAATGGGAAAGGAAAGAGAATGGGAAAGGAGAGAGAGAATGGGAAAGGAGAGAGAGAATGGGAAAGGAGAGAATGGGAAAGGAGAGAGAGAATGGGAAAGGAGAGAGAGAGAATGGGAAAGGAGAGAGAGAATGGGAAAGGAAAGAGAGAAAGGAAAATGAGAGAGAGAAAGGAAAAGGAGAGAGAGAATGGGAAAGGAGAGAGAGAATGCGGTGAAGGGGGAGGGAGGGAGAGAAGGGGACGGAGATTGGTAACGGTGCCTTGGAGTCTTGCTGGGCAGAGATGACCCGGAAAGTGCCTCCCGAAAGAAGCAGCCGCTGGGTTTTAAATCCATCCCCCACTTGTGAAGCTGCTGGGAGAGGGACGGGAATTGAAAGTTGTTTAAGGTGACGTTTTATTGCTGGATAATTCTGCTGCCAGTTTTCCCCACACGGGGATGAATTGAGGGATTCAGTGCAATGTGCAGGAAGCATTTTGAGTTTATTGAGGTGTTGACTGGATTTCTCTCTCTCTCTGTCTGCCTGTCCACATTTGTGAATCTGAGAATTTTGTGTTTATAAAGATCCACCCTGGATAATGTTGCTGTGCAGCTTGTTTTAAAGAAGGACACAGCTCTGGGGAGGATCAGAGGATGTGGGGGGGGGGGACACACAGGTTACTGAGTCGGATGGTCAGCCGTAATGATGAATAGCAGAGCAGCTTGGAAGGGCCGAATGTCCTGCTCCTGGTTTCAGTGTTTAAATTGTTCCCCTGTCCGTGAGCAGGTTGTGTGTGTGTGTGGGATCGAGCTGTGTACTCGCCTGGTCTGGCTCCCTATTACTTACAAACACCCGCGAGCTGACTGTAAATGTAAAAGATTGAGGGAAAGAGGGAGGCTGGGAGAGGGAGAGGCAGGCAGAGAGAGAGAGAGATGGGGAAATGGAGGGAGGGAAGGGCAGCTAAATAGGGAGGGGCTGGGAGGGGGTGTGTGAGGGGCTCAGGAAGGGTAGTGGAAAGAGACAGAGTGTAAGGAGGGGGGCCCCCTCTCCCTCTCAGCCCCTCTCCCTCTCAGCCCCTCTCCCTCTCAGCCTCTCCCTCTCAGCCCCTCTCCCTCTCAGCCCCTCTCCCTCTCAGCCCCTCTCCCTCTCAGCCTCTCCCTCTCAGACCCTCTCCCTCTCAGCCCCTCTCCCTCTCAGCCCCTCTCCCTCTCAGCCCCTCCCTCTCAGCCCCTCGCCCTCTCAGCCCCTCTCCCTCTCAGTCTCTCTCTCTCTCAGCCCCTCTCCCTCTCAGCCCCTCTCCCTCTCAGCCCCTCTCCCTCTCAGCCTCTCTCCCTCTCAGTCTCTCTCCCTCTCAGTCTCTCTCCCTCTCAGTCCCTCTCCCTCTCAGTCTCTCTCCCTCTCAGTCCCTCTCCCTCTCAGCCTCTCTCCCTCTCAGCCCCTCTCCCTCTCAGCCCCTCTCCCTCTCAGCCTCTCTCCCTCTCAGCCCCTCTCCCTCTCAGCCCCTCTCCCTCTCAGCCTCTCTCCCTCTCAGTCCCTCTCCCTCTCAGCCCCTCTCCCTCTCAGCCCCTCTCCCTCTCAGCCTCTCTCCCTCTCAGTCCCTCTCCCTCTCAGCCCCTCTCCTTCTCAGCCCCTCTCCCTCTCAGTCTCTCTCCCTCTCAGCCCCTCTCCCTCTCAGTCCCTCTCCCTCTCAGTCCCTCTCCCTCTCAGTCCCTCTCCCTCTCAGCCCCTCTCCTTCTCAGCCCCTCTCCCTCTCAGCCCCTCTCCCTCTCAGCCCCTCTCCCTCTCAGCCTCTCTCCCTCTCAGTCTCTCTCCCTCTCAGTCCCTCTCCCTCTCAGCCTCTCCCTCTCAGTCTCTCTCCCTCTCAGCCTCTCTCCCTCTCAGTCTCTCTCCCTCTCAGTCTCTCTCCCTCTCAGTCTCTCTCCCTCTCAGCCCCTCTCCCTCTCAGTCCCTCTCCCTCTCAGCCTCTCTCCCTCTCAGCCTCTCTCCCTCTCAGCCTCTCTCTCTCTCAGCCCCTCTCCCTCTCAGCCCCTCTCCCTCTCAGCCCCTCTCCCTCTCAGCCTCTCTCCCTCTCAGTCTCTCTCCCTCTCAGTCCCTCTCCCTCTCAGTCCCTCTCCCTCTCAGTCTCTCTCCCTCTCAGTCCCTCTCCCTCTCAGCCTCTCTCCCTCTCAGCCCCTCTCCCTCTCAGCCCCTCTCCCTCTCAGCCTCTCTCCCTCTCAGCCCCTCTCCCTCTCAGTCCCTCTCCCTCTCAGCCCCTCTCCCTCTCAGCCTCTCCCTCTCAGCCCCTCTCCCTCTCAGCCCCTCTCCCTCTCAGCCCCTCTCCCTCTCAGCCTCTCTCCCTCTCAGTCTCTCTCCCTCTCAGTCCCTCTCCCTCTCAGTCCCTCTCCCTCTCAGTCTCTCTCCCTCTCAGTCCCTCTCCCTCTCAGCCTCTCTCCCTCTCAGCCCCTCTCCCTCTCAGCCCCTCTCCCTCTCAGCCCCTCTCACTCTCAGCCCCTCTCCCTCTCAGTCCCTCTCCCTCTCAGTCCCTCTCCCTCTCAGCCCCTCTCCCTCTCAGTCCCTCTCCCTCTCAGCCCCTCTCCCTCTCAGCCCCTCTCCCTCTCAGCCTCTCTCCCTCTCAGCCCCTCTCCCTCTCAGCCCCTCTCCCTCTCAGCCCCTCTCACTCTCAGCCCCTCTCCCTCTCAGTCTGTCTCCCTCTCAGCCCCTCTCCCTCTCAGTCTCTCCCTCTCAGCCCCTCTCCCTCTCAGCCTCTCTCCCTCTCAGCCCCTCTCCCTCTCAGTCCCTCTCCCTCTCAGCCCCTCTCCCTCTCAGCCTCTCCCTCTCAGTCCCTCTCCCTCTCAGCCCCTCTCCCTCTCAGCCCCTCTCCCTCTCAGCCTCTCTCCCTCTCAGCCCCTCTCCCTCTCAGCCTCTCTCCCTCTCAGTCCCTCTCCCTCTCAGTCTCTCTCCCTCTCAGTCTCTTCCAGATTTCTCTCTGTTGGAGAGAATTGGGTGGTTGCGACACCCAACGTGTGGTAACATTCAAGGCTCTGGGCCTAGTGCTGGGCAGAGGGATTGGAGCAGATTAGAGTATTTACACTTGTCTCTCCAGGCTTGGTGGGTGGAAGGGCCTGTTCTGTGCGGTCTGATTCTGTGCAGATCAGGCTCAGAGAGGGAGAGAGAGAGAGAGAGAGAAATGAAATGAGAGAGGGAGAGAGAGAAATGAAATGAGAGGGAGAGAAATGAAAAGTGAGAGAGGGAGAGAGAGAAATGAAATGAGAGAGAGGGAGAGAGAAATGAAAAGTGAAAGAGGGAGAGAAATGAAAAGAGAGAGGGAGAGAGAGAAATGAAATGAGAGAGAGGGAGAGAGAAATGAAATGAGAGAGAGGGAGAGAGAAATGAAAAGTGAGAGAGGGAGAGAAATGAAATGGAGAGAGAGGGAGAGAGAAATGAAATGAGAGAGAGGGAGAGAGAGAAATGAAACGAGAGGGAGGGAAAGAAATGAAAAGTGAGAGAGGGAGAGAAATGAAATGAGAGAGAGGGAAGGAGAGAAATGAAATGAGAGGGAGGGAGGGAGAGAAATGAAATGAGAGAGAGGGAAGGAGAGAAATGAAATGAGAGAGAGGGAAGGAGAGAAATGAAAAGTGAGAGAGGGAGAGAAATGAAAAGAGAGAGAGAGAGAGAGAAATGAAATGAGAGAAAGAGAGATGGAGGCAGAGGTAAGTGATCGAAGTTGAAGGTTGGGGATGTGAAGGGGATCTGGAGGGGTGGGGGAGAGAGACAGAGTGTGTGGGAGGGGTGTCCTGCACCATCGTGGTACTGCCAGTGGGATCTTGCTGTGTAGAATTGCCTTCATTGCTCATGTACACTGACTGGAGGGGTGATTGGATCTGATTGTGCAATTAGGACGGAGATAGAGGAGAGTGCAAAGCCAGAGGGAGCGGAGAGAGAGACAAGAATCGTGGATGGGGGTTTCCTGGTGTAGAGTCAGGGTCCAGCACCCCCTCCCCCCACCCCCACCCCTTGCGCCCACACAACCCGCCCCATGTTCCTCGCAAGGCGACACTGTCCACACTGGGGGGTGGGGAATATTGGGGGCTGTGTGGGTGAAAGAGAGCCAGTGAGGCGATGGGGTGGGAGGGGGGATCCAGAGACAGCAAAGCAGAGGTGGACATTGGTTGGTGGGTCAAGGGAAGGGGGGATAAAGACACCGGATCTGACGGTCTCCAGTGTGGGATCTTGCTGTGCGAGGCTGAGGGCAATATTGACGTGGGGCGGTGGGGCTGGAGAATCACTCTCCACTTGGGAGAGGCGAGCTTTGATCAGGAATAGTCAGCGTGGCAGAGGGAGGCCGTGCTGAACCAATGGGACTGAATTATTGGAGGAGGTGACCAGATGAGGGTGGTGCAGTTGATGTAGTTTATCTGGGTTGCAGCCAAGCCTCTGACAAGGCCCCACATGGGAGACTGACAAAGAAGTCAAATGCACATGGGAGATGGGGTAACTTGGAAGCAGAACTGAGTTAGTGATAGGAGGCAGAGGGAGGTGGGAGAAGGCTGTTTGTGCGACTGGAGGCCAGTCACAGAGTGAAAGATGTTTACAGCATGGAAACGGTCCCTTCGGCCCAGCTTGTCCGTGCCGCCCAGTTTCTATCACTAAGCTAGTCCCGCTTGCCCGCATTTGGCCCATATCCCTCTGTACCCACCCTGCCCACGGATGGGAGGGTTCCAGCCTCCCTAGACCCCGCCACACATTCTTCGCACAACAACTGCGGCAATTCTCACCTCAAACACCTTTTTTTTTTTCAAATCCGGCCGATACCACATTGCAGTGTGTGTGTGGGATCCTGCTGTGCGAGGATGAGGGACATATTGAAGTGGAGTAAGAGGGGGTAGTTTGTTTGGAGAGAGGTAAATGTTCGAGGGAGTTTGTGGGATCGGACTGTGCGCTGCCACTGTACCATGGAACATACTGACTTCCGAGTGTTTGTGAGAGAGGGAGAGGTGACTGATGGAAGGTGAAGCGTCAGGATTAATACTGAATGAGGAAACAGCGGCAATCCTGGAGCCATTGGCTCGGGAGACATTATCTTTGACTTTAATGAGTTTTTGACAGTAAAATTCTCTCGTCCCACATTGTTGTAATGAAGTAAAGATGCTCCATCTGTGCTGTAATTGAGTAGCAGGAGCTAAATCGGTGTTGTAATTAATAATTGTGCTCCCTCAGTGTTGTAATTGGGTATCGGGTGCTCCCTCAGTGTTGTAATTGGGTATCGGGTGCTCCCTCAGTGTTGTAATTGGGTATCGGGTGCTCCCTCAGTGTTGTAATTGGGTATCGGGTGCTCCCTCAGTGTTGTAATTGGGTATCGGGTGCTCCCTCAGTGTTGTAATTGGGTATCGGGTGCTCCCTCAGTGTTGTAATTGGGTATCGGGTGCTCCCTCAGTGTTGTAATTGGGTATCGGGTGCTCCCTCAGTGATGTAATTGGGTATCGGGTGCTCAGTCAGTGTTGTAATTGGGTATCGGGTGCTCCGTCAGTGTTGTAATTGGGTATCGGGTGCTCCCTCAGTGTTGTAATTGGGTATCGGGTGCTCCCTCAGTGTTGTAATTGGGTATCGGGTGCTCCCTCAGTGTTGTAATTGGGTATCGGGTGCTCCCTCAGTGTTGTAATTGGGTATCGGGTGCACCGTCAGTGTTGTAATTGGGTATCGGGTGCTCCCTCAGTGTTGTAATTGGGTATCGGGTGCTCCCTCAGTGTTGTAATTGGGTATCGGGTGCTCCCTCAGTGTTGTAATTGGGTATCGGGTGCTCCCTCAGTGTTGTAATTGGGTATCGGGTGCTCCCTCAGTGTTGTAATTGGGTATTGGGTGCTCCCTCAGTGTTGTAATTGGGTATCGGGTGCTCCCTCAGTGTTGTAATTGGGTATCGGGTGTTCAGTCAGTGTTGCAATTGGGTATCGGGTGCCCCCTCAGTGTTGTAATTGGGTATTGAGTGCTCCCTCAGTGTTGTAATTGGGTATCGGGTGCCCCCTCAGTGTTGTAATTGGGTATCGGGTGCTCCCTCAGTGTTGTAATTGGGTATTGGGTGCTCCCTCAGTGTTGTAATTGGGTATCGGGTGCTCCCTCGGTGTTGTAATTGGGTATCGCGTGCTCCCTCGGTGTTGTAATTGGTTATCGGATGCTCCGTCAGTGTTGTAATTGGGTATCGGGTGCTCCCTCAGTGTTGTAATTGGGTATCGGGTGCTCCCTCAGTGTTGTAATTGGGTATCGGGTGCTCCCTCAGTGTTGTAATTGGGAATCGGGTGCTCCCTCAGTGTTGTAATTGGGTATCGGGTGCTCCCTCAGTGATGTAATTGGGTATCGGGTGCTCAGTCAGTGTTGTAATTGGGTATCGGGTGCTCCGTCAGTGTTGTAATTGGGTATCGGGTGCTCCCTCAGTGTTGTAATTGGGTATCGGGTGCTCCCTCAGTGTTGTAATTGGGTATTGGGTGCTCCCTCAGTGTTGTAATTGGGTATCGGGTGCTCCCTCAGTGTTGTAATTGGGTATCGGGTGCCCCGTCAGTGTTGTAATTGGGTATCGGGTGCTCCCTCAGTGTTGTAATTGGGTATCGGGTGCTCCCTCAGTGTTGTAATTGGGTATCGGGTGCTCCCTCAGTGTTGTAATTGGGTATCGGGTGCTCCCTCAGTGTTGTAATTGGGTATCGGGTGCTCCCTCAGTGTTGTAATTGGGTATTGGGTGCTCCCTCAGTGTTGTAATTGGGTATCGGGTGCTCCCTCAGTGTTGTAATTGGGTATCGGGTGCTCAGTCAGTGTTGCAATTGGGTATCGGGTGCCCTCTCAGTGTTGTAATTGGGTATTGAGTGCTCCCTCAGTGTTGTAATTGGGTATCGGGTGCCCCCTCAGTGTTGTAATTGGGTATCGGGTGCTCCCTCAGTGTTGTAATTGGGTATTGGGTGCTCCCTCAGTGTTGTAATTGGGTATCGGGTGCTCCCTCGGTGTTGTAATTGGGTATCGGGTGCTCCCTCGGTGTTGTAATTGGTTATCGGATGCTCCGTCAGTGTTGTAATTGGGTATCGGGTGCTCCCTCAGTGTTGTAATTGGGTATCGGGTGCTCCCTCAGTGTTGTAATTGGGTATCGGGTGCTCCCTCAGTGTTGTAATTGGGAATCGGGTGCTCCCTCAGTGTTGTAATTGGGTATCGGGTGCTCAGTCAGTGTTGTAATTGGGTATCGGGTGCTCCCTCAGTGTTGTAATTGGGAATCGGGTGCTCCCTCAGTGTTGTAATTGGGTATCGGGTGCTCAGTCAGTGTTGTAATTGGGTATCGGGTGCTCCCTCAGTGTTGTAATTGGGTATCGGGTGCTCCCTCAGTGTTGTAGTTGGGTATCGGGTGCTCCCTCAGTGTTGTAATTGGGTATCGGGTGCTCCCTCAGTGTTGTAATTGAGTATCGGGTGCTCCCTCAGTGTTGTAATTGGGTATCGGGTGCTCCCTCAGTGTTGTAATTGGGTATCGGGTGCTCCCTCAGTGTTGTAATTGGGTATCGGGTGCTCCCTCAGTGTTGTAATTGGGTATCGGGTGCTCCCTCAGTGTTGTAATTGGGTATCGGGTGCTCCCTCAGTGTTGTAATTGGGTATCGGGTGCTCCGTCAGTGTTGTAATTGGGTATCGGGTGCTCCGTCAGTGTTGTAATTGGGTATCGGGTGCTCCCTCAGTGTTGTAATTGGGTATCGGGTGCTCCCTCAGTGTTGTAATTGGGTATCGGGTGCTCCCTCAGTGTTGTAATTGGGTATCGAGTGCTCCCTCAGTGTTGTAATTGGGTATCGGGTGCTCCCTCAGTGTTGTAATTGGGTATCGGGTGCTCCCTCAGTGTTGAAATTGGGTATCGGGTGCTCAGTCAGTGTTGCAATTGGGTATCGGGTGCTCCCCCAGTGTTGTTATTGGGTATCGGGTGCTCCCTCAGTGTTGTAATTGGATATCGGGTGCTCCCTCAGTGTTGTAATTGGGTATCGGGTGCTCCCTCAGTGTTGTAATTGGGTATCGGGTGCTCCCTCAGTGTTGTAATTGGGTATCGGGTGCTCCCTCAGTGTTGTAATTGGGTATCTGGTGCTCCCTCAGTGTTGTAATTGGGTATTGGGTGCTCCCTCAGTGTTGTAATTGGGTATCGGGTGCTCCCTCAGTGTTGTAATTGGGTATCGGGTGGTCCCTCAGTGTTGTAATTGGGTATCGGGTGCTCCCTCAGTGTTGTAATTGGGTATTGGGTGCTCCCTAAGTGTTGTAATTGGGTATCGGGTGCTCCCTCAGTGTTGTAATTGGGCATCGGGTGCTCCGTCAGTTTTGTAATTAGGTATCGAGTGCTCCCTCAGTGTTGCAATTGGGAATCGGGCGCTCAGTCAGTGTTGTAATTGGGTATCGGATGCTCCCTCAGTGTTGCAATTGGGTATCGGGTGCTCAGTCAGTGTTGTAATTGGGTATCGGGTGCCCCGTCAGTGTTGTAATTGGGTATCGGGTGCCCCGTCAGTGTTCTAATTGGGTATCGGGTGCCCCGTCAGTGTTGTAATTGGGTATCGGGTGCTCCGTCAGTGTTGTAATTGGGTATCGGGTGCTCCCTCAGTGTTGTAATTGGGTATCGGGTGCTCCCTCAGTGTTGTAATTGGGTATCGGGTGCTCCCTCAGTGTTGTAATTGGGTATTGGGTGCTCCCTCAGTGTTGTAATTGGGTATCGGGTGCTCCCTCAGTGTTGTAATTGGGTATCGGGTGCTCAGTCAGTGTTGCAATTGGGTATCGGGTGCCCTCTCAGTGTTGTAATTGGGTATTGAGTGCTCCCTCAGTGTTGTAATTGGGTATCGGGTGCCCCCTCAGTGTTGTAATTGGGTATCGGGTGCTCCCTCAGTGTTGTAATTGGGTATTGGGTGCTCCCTCAGTGTTGTAATTGGGTATCGGGTGCTCCCTCGGTGTTGTAATTGGGTATCGGGTGCTCCCTCGGTGTTGTAATTGGTTATCGGATGCTCCGTCAGTGTTGTAATTGGGTATCGGGTGCTCCCTCAGTGTTGTAATTGGGTATCGGGTGCTCCCTCAGTGTTGTAATTGGGTATCGGGTGCTCCCTCAGTGTTGTAATTGGGAATCGGGTGCTCCCTCAGTGTTGTAATTGGGTATCGGGTGCTCAGTCAGTGTTGTAATTGGGTATCGGGTGCTCCCTCAGTGTTGTAATTGGGAATCGGGTGCTCCCTCAGTGTTGTAATTGGGTATCGGGTGCTCAGTCAGTGTTGTAATTGGGTATCGGGTGCTCCCTCAGTGTTGTAATTGGGTATCGGGTGCTCCCTCAGTGTTGTAGTTGGGTATCGGGTGCTCCCTCAGTGTTGTAATTGGGTATCGGGTGCTCCCTCAGTGTTGTAATTGAGTATCGGGTGCTCCCTCAGTGTTGTAATTGGGTATCGGGTGCTCCCTCAGTGTTGTAATTGGGTATCGGGTGCTCCCTCAGTGTTGTAATTGGGTATCGGGTGCTCCCTCAGTGTTGTAATTGGGTATCGGGTGCTCCCTCAGTGTTGTAATTGGGTATCGGGTGCTCCCTCAGTGTTGTAATTGGGTATCGGGTGCTCCGTCAGTGTTGTAATTGGGTATCGGGTGCTCCGTCAGTGTTGTAATTGGGTATCGGGTGCTCCCTCAGTGTTGTAATTGGGTATCGGGTGCTCCCTCAGTGTTGTAATTGGGTATCGGGTGCTCCCTCAGTGTTGTAATTGGGTATCGAGTGCTCCCTCAGTGTTGTAATTGGGTATCGGGTGCTCCCTCAGTGTTGTAATTGGGTATCGGGTGCTCCCTCAGTGTTGAAATTGGGTATCGGGTGCTCAGTCAGTGTTGCAATTGGGTATCGGGTGCTCCCCCAGTGTTGTTATTGGGTATCGGGTGCTCCCTCAGTGTTGTAATTGGATATCGGGTGCTCCCTCAGTGTTGTAATTGGGTATCGGGTGCTCCCTCAGTGTTGTAATTGGGTATCGGGTGCTCCCTCAGTGTTGTAATTGGGTATCGGGTGCTCCCTCAGTGTTGTAATTGGGTATCTGGTGCTCCCTCAGTGTTGTAATTGGGTATTGGGTGCTCCCTCAGTGTTGTAATTGGGTATCGGGTGCTCCCTCAGTGTTGTAATTGGGTATCGGGTGGTCCCTCAGTGTTGTAATTGGGTATCGGGTGCTCCCTCAGTGTTGTAATTGGGTATTGGGTGCTCCCTAAGTGTTGTAATTGGGTATCGGGTGCTCCCTCAGTGTTGTAATTGGGCATCGGGTGCTCCGTCAGTTTTGTAATTAGGTATCGAGTGCTCCCTCAGTGTTGCAATTGGGAATCGGGCGCTCAGTCAGTGTTGTAATTGGGTATCGGATGCTCCCTCAGTGTTGCAATTGGGTATCGGGTGCTCAGTCAGTGTTGTAATTGGGTATCGGGTGCCCCGTCAGTGTTGTAATTGGGTATCGGGTGCCCCGTCAGTGTTCTAATTGGGTATCGGGTGCCCCGTCAGTGTTGTAATTGGGTATCGGGTGCTCCGTCAGTGTTGTAATTGGGTATCGGGTGCTCCCTCAGTGTTGTAATTGGGTATCGGGTGCTCCCTCAGTGTTGTAATTGGGTATCGGGTGCTCCCTCAGTGTTGTAATTGGGTATCGGGTGCTCCCTCAGTGTTGTAATTGGGTATCGGGTGCTCCCTCAGTGTTGTAATTGGGTATTGGGTGCTCCCTCAGTGTTGTAATTGGGTATCGGGTGCTCCCTCAGTGTTGTAATTGGGTATCGGGTGCTCCCTCAGTGTTGTAATTGGGTATCGGGTGCTCCCTCAGTGTTGTAATTGGGTATCGGGTGCTCCCTCAGTGTTGTAATTGGGTATCGGGTGCTCCCTCAGTGATGTAATTGGGTATCGGGTGCTCAGTCAGTGTTGTTATTGGGTATCGGGTGCTCCGTCAGTGTTGTAATTGGGTATCGGGTGTTCCCTCAGTGTTGTAATTGGGTATCGGGTGCTCCCTCAGTGTTGTAATTGGGTATCGGGTGCTCCCTCAGTGTTGTAATTGGGTATCGGGTGCTCCCTCAGTGTTGTAATTGGATATCGGGTGCCCCGTCAGTGTTGTAATTGGGTATCGGGTGCTCCCTCAGTGTTGTAATTGGGTATCGGGTGCTCCCTCAGTGTTGTAATTGGGTATCGGGTGCTCCCTCAGTGTTGTAATTGGGTATCGGGTGCTCCCTCAGTGTTGTAATTGGGTATCGGGTGCTCCCTCAGTGTTGTAATTGGGTATTGGGTGCTGCCTCAGTGTTGTAATTGGGTATCGGGTGCTCCCTCAGTGTTGTAATTGGGTATCGGGTGCTCAGTCAGTGTTGCAATTGGGTATCGGGTGCTCCCTCAGTGTTGTAATTGGGAATCGAGTGCTCAGTCAGTGTTGTAATTGGGTATCGGGTGCTCCCTCAGTGTTGTAATTGGGAATCGGGTGCTCCCTCAGTGTTGTAATTGGGTATCGGGTGCTCAGTCAGTGTTGTAATTGGGTATCGGGTGCTCCCTCAGTGTTGTAATTGGGTATCGGGTGCTCCCTCAGTGTTGTAATTGGGTATCGGGTGCTCCCTCAGTGTTGTAATTGGGTATCGGGTGCTCCGTCAGTGTTGTAATTGAGTATCGGGTGCTCCCTCAGTGTTGTAATTGGGTATCGGGTGCTCCCTCAGTGTTGTAATTGGGTATCGGGTGCTCCCTCAGTGTTGTAATTGGGTATCGGGTGCTCCCTCAGTGTTGTAATTGGGTATCGGGTGCTCCCTCAGTGTTGTAATTGGGTATCGGGTGCTCCCTCAGTGTTGTAATTGGGTATCGGGTGCTCCGTCAGTGTTGTAATTGGGTATCGGGTGCTCCGTCAGTGTTGTAATTGGGTATCGGGTGCTCCCTCAGTGTTGTAATTGGGTATCGGGTGCTCCCTCAGTGTTGTAATTGGGTATCGGGTGCTCCCTCAGTGTTGTAATTGGGTATCGAGTGCTCCCTCAGTGTTGTAATTGGGTATCGGGTGCTCCCTCAGTGTTGTAATTGGGTATCGGGTGCTCCCTCAGTGTTGAAATTGGGTATCGGGGGCTCAGTCAGTGTTGCAATTGGGTATCGGGTGCTCCCCCAGTGTTGTTATTGGGTATCGGGTGCTCCCTCAGTGTTGTAATTGGATATTGGGTGCTCCCTCAGTGTTGTAATTGGGTATCGGGTGCTCCCTCAGTGTTGTAATTGGGTATCGGGTGCTCCCTCAGTGTTGTAATTGGGTATCGGGTGCTCCCTCCGTGTTGTAATTGGGTATCGCGTGCTCCCTCAGTGTTGTAATTGGGTATTGGGTGCTCCCTCAGTGTTGTAATTGGGTATCGGGTGCTCCCTCAGTGTTGTAATTGGGTATCGGGTGCTCAGTCAGTGTTGCAATTGGGTATCGGGTGCCCCCTCAGTGTTGTAATTGGGTATCGAGTGCTCCCTCAGTGTTGTAATTGGGTATCGCGTGCCCCCTCAGTGTTGTAATTGGGTATCGGGTGCTCCCTCAGTGTTGTAATTGGGTATTGGGTGCTCCCTCAGTGTTGTAATTGGGTATCGGGTGCTCCCTCGGTGTTGTAATTGGGTATCGGGTGCTCCCTCGGTGTTGTAATTGGTTATCGGATGCTCCGTCAGTGTTGTAATTGGGTATCGGGTGCTCCCTCAGTGTTGTAATTGGGTATCGGGTGCTCCCTCAGTGTTGTAATTGGGTATCGGGTGCTCCCTCAGTGTTGTAATTGGGAATCGGGTGCTCCCTCAGTGTTGTAATTGGGTATCGGGTGCTCAGTCAGTGTTGTAATTGGGTATCGGGTGCTCCCTCAGTGTTGTAATTGGGAATCGGGTGCTCCCTCAGTGTTGTAATTGGGTATCGGGTGCTCAGTCAGTGTTGTAATTGGGTATCGGGTGCTCCCTCAGTGTTGTAATTGGGTATCGGGTGCTCCCTCAGTGTTGTAATTGGGTATCGGGTGCTCCCTCAGTGTTGTAATTGGGTATCGGGTGCTCCCTCAGTGTTGTAATTGGGTATCGGGTGCTCCCTCAGTGTTGTAATTGGGTATCGGATGCTCCCTCAGTGTTGTAATTGGGTATCGGGTGCTCCCTCAGTGTTGTAATTGGGTATCGGGTGCTCCCTCAGTGTTGTAATTGGGTATCGGGTGCTCCCTCAGTGTTGTAATTGTGTATCGGGTGCTCCCTCAGTGTTGTAATTGGGTATCGGGTGCTCCCTCAGTGTTGTAATTGGGTATCGGGTGCTCCGTCAGTGTTGTAATTGGGTATCGGGTGCTCCGTCAGTGTTGTAATTGGGTATCGGGTGCTCCCTCAGTGTTGTAATTGGGTATCGGGTGCTCCCTCAGTGTTGTAATTGGGTATCGGGTGCTCCCTCAGTGTTGTAATTGGGTATCGAGTGCTCCCTCAGTGTTGTAATTGGGTATCGGGTGCTCCCTCAGTGTTGTAATTGGGTATCGGGTGCTCCCTCAGTGTTGAAATTGGGTATCGGGTGCTCAGTCAGTGTTGCAATTGGGTATCGGGTGCTCCCCCAGTGTTGTTATTGGGTATCGGGTGCTCCCTCAGTGTTGTAATTGGATATCGGGTGCTCCCTCAGTGTTGTAATTGGGTATCGGGTGCTCCCTCAGTGTTGTAATTGGGTATCGGGTGCTCCCTCAGTGTTGTAATTGGATATCGGGTGCTCCCTCAGTGTCGTAATTGGGTATCGGGTGCTCCCTCAGTGTTGTAATTGGGTATCGGGTGCTCCCTCAGTGTTGTAATTGGGTATCGGGTGCTCCCTCAGTGGTGTAATTGGGTATCGGGTGCTCCCTCAGTGTTGTAATTGGGTATCGGGTGCTCCCTCAGTATTGTAATTGGGTATCGGGTGCTCCCTCAGTGTTGTAATTGGGTATCGGGTGCTCCGTCAGTGTTGTAATTGGGTATCGGGTGCTCCGTCAGTGTTGTAATTGGGTATCGGGTGCTCCCTCAGTGTTGTAATTGGGTATCGGGTGCTCCCTCAGTGTTGTAATTGGGTATCGGGTGCTCCCTCAGTGTTGTAATTGGGTATCGAGTGCTCCCTCAGTGTTGTAATTGGGTATCGGGTGCTCCCTCAGTGTTGTAATTGGGTATCGGGTGCTCCCTCAGTGTTGAAATTGGGTATCGGGTGCTCAGTCAGTGTTGCAATTGGGTATCGGGTGCTCCCCCAGTGTTGTTATTGGGTATCGGGTGCTCCCTCAGTGTTGTAATTGGATATCGGGTGCTCCCTCAGTGTTGTAATTGGGTATCGGGTGCTCCCTCAGTGTTGTAATTGGGTATCGGGTGCTCCCTCAGTGTTGTAATTGGGTATCGGGTGCTCCCTCAGTGTTGTAATTGGGTATCTGGTGCTCCCTCAGTGTTGTAATTGGGTATTGGGTGCTCCCTCAGTGTTGTAATTGGGTATCGGGTGCTCCCTCAGTGTTGTAATTGGGTATCGGGTGGTCCCTCAGTGTTGTAATTGGGTATCGGGTGCTCCCTCAGTGTTGTAATTGGGTATTGGGTGCTCCCTAAGTGTTGTAATTGGGTATCGGGTGATCCCTCAGTGTTGTAATTGGGCATCGGGTGCTCCGTCAGTTTTGTAATTAGGTATCGAGTGCTCCCTCAGTGTTGCAATTGGGAATCGGGCGCTCAGTCAGTGTTGTAATTGGGTATCGGATGCTCCCTCAGTGTTGCAATTGGGTATCGGGTGCTCAGTCAGTGTTGTAATTGGGTATCGGGTGCCCCGTCAGTGTTGTAATTGGGTATCGGGTGCCCCGTCAGTGTTCTAATTGGGTATCGGGTGCCCCGTCAGTGTTGTAATTGGGTATCGGGTGCTCCGTCAGTGTTGTAATTGGGTATCGGGTGCTCCCTCAGTGTTGTAATTGGGTATCGGGTGCTCCCTCAGTGTTGTAATTGGGTATCGGGTGCTCCCTCAGTGTTGTAATTGGGTATCGGGTGCTCCCTCAGTGTTGTAATTGGGTATCGGGTGCTCCCTCAGTGTTGTAATTGGGTATTGGGTGCTCCCTCAGTGTTGTAATTGGGTATCGGGTGCTCCCTCAGTGTTGTAATTGGGTATCGGGTGCTCCCTCAGTGTTGTAATTGGGTATCGGGTGCTCCCTCAGTGTTGTAATTGGGTATCGGGTGCTCCCTCAGTGTTGTAATTGGGTATCGGGTGCTCCCTCAGTGATGTAATTGGGTATCGGGTGCTCAGTCAGTGTTGTTATTGGGTATCGGGTGCTCCGTCAGTGTTGTAATTGGGTATCGGGTGTTCCCTCAGTGTTGTAATTGGGTATCGGGTGCTCCCTCAGTGTTGTAATTGGGTATCGGGTGCTCCCTCAGTGTTGTAATTGGGTATCGGGTGCTCCCTCAGTGTTGTAATTGGATATCGGGTGCCCCGTCAGTGTTGTAATTGGGTATCGGGTGCTCCCTCAGTGTTGTAATTGGGTATCGGGTGCTCCCTCAGTGTTGTAATTGGGTATCGGGTGCTCCCTCAGTGTTGTAATTGGGTATCGGGTGCTCCCTCAGTGTTGTAATTGGGTATCGGGTGCTCCCTCAGTGTTGTAATTGGGTATTGGGTGCTGCCTCAGTGTTGTAATTGGGTATCGGGTGCTCCCTCAGTGTTGTAATTGGGTATCGGGTGCTCAGTCAGTGTTGCAATTGGGTATCGGGTGCTCCCTCAGTGTTGTAATTGGGAATCGAGTGCTCAGTCAGTGTTGTAATTGGGTATCGGGTGCTCCCTCAGTGTTGTAATTGGGAATCGGGTGCTCCCTCAGTGTTGTAATTGGGTATCGGGTGCTCAGTCAGTGTTGTAATTGGGTATCGGGTGCTCCCTCAGTGTTGTAATTGGGTATCGGGTGCTCCCTCAGTGTTGTAATTGGGTATCGGGTGCTCCCTCAGTGTTGTAATTGGGTATCGGGTGCTCCGTCAGTGTTGTAATTGAGTATCGGGTGCTCCCTCAGTGTTGTAATTGGGTATCGGGTGCTCCCTCAGTGTTGTAATTGGGTATCGGGTGCTCCCTCAGTGTTGTAATTGGGTATCGGGTGCTCCCTCAGTGTTGTAATTGGGTATCGGGTGCTCCCTCAGTGTTGTAATTGGGTATCGGGTGCTCCCTCAGTGTTGTAATTGGGTATCGGGTGCTCCGTCAGTGTTGTAATTGGGTATCGGGTGCTCCGTCAGTGTTGTAATTGGGTATCGGGTGCTCCCTCAGTGTTGTAATTGGGTATCGGGTGCTCCCTCAGTGTTGTAATTGGGTATCGGGTGCTCCCTCAGTGTTGTAATTGGGTATCGAGTGCTCCCTCAGTGTTGTAATTGGGTATCGGGTGCTCCCTCAGTGTTGTAATTGGGTATCGGGTGCTCCCTCAGTGTTGAAATTGGGTATCGGGGGCTCAGTCAGTGTTGCAATTGGGTATCGGGTGCTCCCCCAGTGTTGTTATTGGGTATCGGGTGCTCCCTCAGTGTTGTAATTGGATATTGGGTGCTCCCTCAGTGTTGTAATTGGGTATCGGGTGCTCCCTCAGTGTTGTAATTGGGTATCGGGTGCTCCCTCAGTGTTGTAATTGGGTATCGGGTGCTCCCTCCGTGTTGTAATTGGGTATCGCGTGCTCCCTCAGTGTTGTAATTGGGTATTGGGTGCTCCCTCAGTGTTGTAATTGGGTATCGGGTGCTCCCTCAGTGTTGTAATTGGGTATCGGGTGCTCAGTCAGTGTTGCAATTGGGTATCGGGTGCCCCCTCAGTGTTGTAATTGGGTATCGAGTGCTCCCTCAGTGTTGTAATTGGGTATCGCGTGCCCCCTCAGTGTTGTAATTGGGTATCGGGTGCTCCCTCAGTGTTGTAATTGGGTATTGGGTGCTCCCTCAGTGTTGTAATTGGGTATCGGGTGCTCCCTCGGTGTTGTAATTGGGTATCGGGTGCTCCCTCGGTGTTGTAATTGGTTATCGGATGCTCCGTCAGTGTTGTAATTGGGTATCGGGTGCTCCCTCAGTGTTGTAATTGGGTATCGGGTGCTCCCTCAGTGTTGTAATTGGGTATCGGGTGCTCCCTCAGTGTTGTAATTGGGAATCGGGTGCTCCCTCAGTGTTGTAATTGGGTATCGGGTGCTCAGTCAGTGTTGTAATTGGGTATCGGGTGCTCCCTCAGTGTTGTAATTGGGAATCGGGTGCTCCCTCAGTGTTGTAATTGGGTATCGGGTGCTCAGTCAGTGTTGTAATTGGGTATCGGGTGCTCCCTCAGTGTTGTAATTGGGTATCGGGTGCTCCCTCAGTGTTGTAATTGGGTATCGGGTGCTCCCTCAGTGTTGTAATTGGGTATCGGGTGCTCCCTCAGTGTTGTAATTGGGTATCGGGTGCTCCCTCAGTGTTGTAATTGGGTATCGGATGCTCCCTCAGTGTTGTAATTGGGTATCGGGTGCTCCCTCAGTGTTGTAATTGGGTATCGGGTGCTCCCTCAGTGTTGTAATTGGGTATCGGGTGCTCCCTCAGTGTTGTAATTGTGTATCGGGTGCTCCCTCAGTGTTGTAATTGGGTATCGGGTGCTCCCTCAGTGTTGTAATTGGGTATCGGGTGCTCCGTCAGTGTTGTAATTGGGTATCGGGTGCTCCGTCAGTGTTGTAATTGGGTATCGGGTGCTCCCTCAGTGTTGTAATTGGGTATCGGGTGCTCCCTCAGTGTTGTAATTGGGTATCGGGTGCTCCCTCAGTGTTGTAATTGGGTATCGAGTGCTCCCTCAGTGTTGTAATTGGGTATCGGGTGCTCCCTCAGTGTTGTAATTGGGTATCGGGTGCTCCCTCAGTGTTGAAATTGGGTATCGGGTGCTCAGTCAGTGTTGCAATTGGGTATCGGGTGCTCCCCCAGTGTTGTTATTGGGTATCGGGTGCTCCCTCAGTGTTGTAATTGGATATCGGGTGCTCCCTCAGTGTTGTAATTGGGTATCGGGTGCTCCCTCAGTGTTGTAATTGGGTATCGGGTGCTCCCTCAGTGTTGTAATTGGATATCGGGTGCTCCCTCAGTGTCGTAATTGGGTATCGGGTGCTCCCTCAGTGTTGTAATTGGGTATCGGGTGCTCCCTCAGTGTTGTAATTGGGTATCGGGTGCTCCCTCAGTGGTGTAATTGGGTATCGGGTGCTCCCTCAGTGTTGTAATTGGGTATCGGGTGCTCCCTCAGTATTGTAATTGGGTATCGGGTGCTCCCTCAGTGTTGTAATTGGGTATCGGGTGCTCCCTCAGTGTTGTAATTGGGTATCGGGTGCTCCCTCAGTGTTGTAATTGGGTATCGGGTGCTCCCTCAGTGTTGTAATTGGGTATCGGGTGCTCCCTCAGTGTTGTAATTGGGTATCGGGTGCTCCCTCAGTGTTGTAATTGGGTATCGGGTGCTCCCTCAGTGTTGTAATTGGGTATCGGGTGCTCCCTCAGTGTTGTAATTGGGTATCGGGTGCTCCCTCAGTGTTGTAATTGGGTATTGGGTGCTCCCTCAGTGTTGTAATTGGGTATCGGGTGCTCCCTCAGTGTTGTAATTGGGTATCGGGTGCTCCCTCAGTGTTGTAATTGGGTATCGGGTGCTCCCTCAGTGTTGTAATTGGGTATCGGGTGCTCCCTCAGTGTTGTAATTGGGTATCGGGTGCTCCGTCAGTGTTGTAATTGGGTATCGGGTGCTCCGTCAGTGTTGTAATTGGGTATCGGGTGCTCCCTCAGTGTTGTAATTGGGTATCGGGTGCTCCCTCAGTGTTGTAATTGGGTATCGGGTGCTCCCTCAGTGTTGTAATTGGGTATTGAGTGCTCCCTCAGTGTTGTAATTGGGTATCGGGTGCTCCCTCAGTGTTGTAATTGGGTATTGGGTGCTCCCTCAGTGTTGTAATTGGGTATCGGGTGCTCAGTCAATGTTGCAATTGGGTATCGGGTGCTCCCCCAGTGTTGTTATTGGGTATCGGGTGCTCCCTCAGTGTTGTAATTGGATATCGGGTGCTCCCTCAGTGTTGTAATTGGGTATCGGGTGCTCCCTCAGTGTTGTAATTGGGTATCGGGTGCTCCCTCAGTGTTGTAATTGGATATCGGGTGCTCCCTCAGTGTCGTAATTGGGTATCGGGTGCTCCCTCAGTGTTGTAATTGGGTATCGGGTGCTCCCTCAGTGTTGTAATTGGGTATCGGGTGCTCCCTCAGTGGTGTAATTGGGTATCGGGTGCTCCCTCAGTGTTGTAATTGGGTATCGGGTGCTCCCTCAGTGTTGTAATTGGGTATCGGGTGCTCCCTCAGTGTTGTAATTGGGTATTGGGTGCTCCCTCAGTGTTGTAATTGGGTATCGGGTGCTCCCTCAGTGTTGTAATTGGGTATCGGGTGCTCCCTCAGTGTTGTAATTGGGTATCGGGTGCTCCCTCAGTGTTGTAATTGGGTATCGGGTGCTCCCTCAGTGTTGTAATTGGGTATCGGGTGCTCCCTCAGTGTTGTAATTGAGTATCGGGTGCTCCCTCAGTGTTGTAATTGGGTATCGGGTGCTCCCTCAGTGTTGTAATTGGGTATCGGGTGCTCCCTCAGTGTTGTAATTGGGTATCGGGTGCTCCCTCCGTGTTGTAATTGGGTATCGGGTGCTCCCTCAGTGTTGTAATTGGGTATAGGGTGCTCCCTCAGTGTTGTAATTGGGTATCGGGTGCTCCCTCAGTGTTGTAATTGGGTATCGGGTGCTCCCTCAGTGTTGTAATTGGGTATCGGGTGCTCCCTCAGTGTTGTAATTGTGTATCGGGTGCTCCCTCAGTGTTGTAATTGGGTATCGGGTGCTCCCTCAGTGTTGTAATTGGGTATCGGGTGCTCCGTCAGTGTTGTAATTGGGTATCGGGTGCTCCGTCAGTGTTGTAATTGGGTATCGGGTGCTCCCTCAGTGTTGTAATTGGGTATCGGGTGCTCCCTCAGTGTTGTAATTGGGTATCGGGTGCTCCCTCAGTGTTGTAATTGGGTATCGAGTGCTCCCTCAGTGTTGTAATTGGGTATCGGGTGCTCCCTCAGTGTTGTAATTGGGTATCGGGTGCTCCCTCAGTGTTGAAATTGGGTATCGGGTGCTCAGTCAGTGTTGCAATTGGGTATCGGGTGCTCCCCCAGTGTTGTTATTGGGTATCGGGTGCTCCCTCAGTGTTGTAATTGGATATCGGGTGCTCCCTCAGTGTTGTAATTGGGTATCGGGTGCTCCCTCAGTGTTGTAATTGGGTATCGGGTGCTCCCTCAGTGTTGTAATTGGATATCGGGTGCTCCCTCAGTGTCGTAATTGGGTATCGGGTGCTCCCTCAGTGTTGTAATTGGGTATCGGGTGCTCCCTCAGTGTTGTAATTGGGTATCGGGTGCTCCCTCAGTGGTGTAATTGGGTATCGGGTGCTCCCTCAGTGTTGTAATTGGGTATCGGGTGCTCCCTCAGTATTGTAATTGGGTATCGGGTGCTCCCTCAGTGTTGTAATTGGGTATCGGGTGCTCCGTCAGTGTTGTAATTGGGTATCGGGTGCTCCGTCAGTGTTGTAATTGGGTATCGGGTGCTCCCTCAGTGTTGTAATTGGGTATCGGGTGCTCCCTCAGTGTTGTAATTGGGTATCGGGTGCTCCCTCAGTGTTGTAATTGGGTATCGAGTGCTCCCTCAGTGTTGTAATTGGGTATCGGGTGCTCCCTCAGTGTTGTAATTGGGTATCGGGTGCTCCCTCAGTGTTGAAATTGGGTATCGGGTGCTCAGTCAGTGTTGCAATTGGGTATCGGGTGCTCCCCCAGTGTTGTTATTGGGTATCGGGTGCTCCCTCAGTGTTGTAATTGGATATCGGGTGCTCCCTCAGTGTTGTAATTGGGTATCGGGTGCTCCCTCAGTGTTGTAATTGGGTATCGGGTGCTCCCTCAGTGTTGTAATTGGGTATCGGGTGCTCCCTCAGTGTTGTAATTGGGTATCTGGTGCTCCCTCAGTGTTGTAATTGGGTATTGGGTGCTCCCTCAGTGTTGTAATTGGGTATCGGGTGCTCCCTCAGTGTTGTAATTGGGTATCGGGTGGTCCCTCAGTGTTGTAATTGGGTATCGGGTGCTCCCTCAGTGTTGTAATTGGGTATTGGGTGCTCCCTAAGTGTTGTAATTGGGTATCGGGTGCTCCCTCAGTGTTGTAATTGGGCATCGGGTGCTCCGTCAGTTTTGTAATTAGGTATCGAGTGCTCCCTCAGTGTTGCAATTGGGAATCGGGCGCTCAGTCAGTGTTGTAATTGGGTATCGGATGCTCCCTCAGTGTTGCAATTGGGTATCGGGTGCTCAGTCAGTGTTGTAATTGGGTATCGGGTGCCCCGTCAGTGTTGTAATTGGGTATCGGGTGCCCCGTCAGTGTTCTAATTGGGTATCGGGTGCCCCGTCAGTGTTGTAATTGGGTATCGGGTGCTCCGTCAGTGTTGTAATTGGGTATCGGGTGCTCCCTCAGTGTTGTAATTGGGTATCGGGTGCTCCCTCAGTGTTGTAATTGGGTATCGGGTGCTCCCTCAGTGTTGTAATTGGGTATCGGGTGCTCCCTCAGTGTTGTAATTGGGTATCGGGTGCTCCCTCAGTGTTGTAATTGGGTATTGGGTGCTCCCTCAGTGTTGTAATTGGGTATCGGGTGCTCCCTCAGTGTTGTAATTGGGTATCGGGTGCTCCCTCAGTGTTGTAATTGGGTATCGGGTGCTCCCTCAGTGTTGTAATTGGGTATCGGGTGCTCCCTCAGTGTTGTAATTGGGTATCGGGTGCTCCCTCAGTGATGTAATTGGGTATCGGGTGCTCAGTCAGTGTTGTTATTGGGTATCGGGTGCTCCGTCAGTGTTGTAATTGGGTATCGGGTGTTCCCTCAGTGTTGTAATTGGGTATCGGGTGCTCCCTCAGTGTTGTAATTGGGTATCGGGTGCTCCCTCAGTGTTGTAATTGGGTATCGGGTGCTCCCTCAGTGTTGTAATTGGATATCGGGTGCCCCGTCAGTGTTGTAATTGGGTATCGGGTGCTCCCTCAGTGTTGTAATTGGGTATCGGGTGCTCCCTCAGTGTTGTAATTGGGTATCGGGTGCTCCCTCAGTGTTGTAATTGGGTATCGGGTGCTCCCTCAGTGTTGTAATTGGGTATCGGGTGCTCCCTCAGTGTTGTAATTGGGTATTGGGTGCTGCCTCAGTGTTGTAATTGGGTATCGGGTGCTCCCTCAGTGTTGTAATTGGGTATCGGGTGCTCAGTCAGTGTTGCAATTGGGTATCGGGTGCTCCCTCAGTGTTGTAATTGGGAATCGAGTGCTCAGTCAGTGTTGTAATTGGGTATCGGGTGCTCCCTCAGTGTTGTAATTGGGAATCGGGTGCTCCCTCAGTGTTGTAATTGGGTATCGGGTGCTCAGTCAGTGTTGTAATTGGGTATCGGGTGCTCCCTCAGTGTTGTAATTGGGTATCGGGTGCTCCCTCAGTGTTGTAATTGGGTATCGGGTGCTCCCTCAGTGTTGTAATTGGGTATCGGGTGCTCCGTCAGTGTTGTAATTGAGTATCGGGTGCTCCCTCAGTGTTGTAATTGGGTATCGGGTGCTCCCTCAGTGTTGTAATTGGGTATCGGGTGCTCCCTCAGTGTTGTAATTGGGTATCGGGTGCTCCCTCAGTGTTGTAATTGGGTATCGGGTGCTCCCTCAGTGTTGTAATTGGGTATCGGGTGCTCCCTCAGTGTTGTAATTGGGTATCGGGTGCTCCGTCAGTGTTGTAATTGGGTATCGGGTGCTCCGTCAGTGTTGTAATTGGGTATCGGGTGCTCCCTCAGTGTTGTAATTGGGTATCGGGTGCTCCCTCAGTGTTGTAATTGGGTATCGGGTGCTCCCTCAGTGTTGTAATTGGGTATCGAGTGCTCCCTCAGTGTTGTAATTGGGTATCGGGTGCTCCCTCAGTGTTGTAATTGGGTATCGGGTGCTCCCTCAGTGTTGAAATTGGGTATCGGGGGCTCAGTCAGTGTTGCAATTGGGTATCGGGTGCTCCCCCAGTGTTGTTATTGGGTATCGGGTGCTCCCTCAGTGTTGTAATTGGATATTGGGTGCTCCCTCAGTGTTGTAATTGGGTATCGGGTGCTCCCTCAGTGTTGTAATTGGGTATCGGGTGCTCCCTCAGTGTTGTAATTGGGTATCGGGTGCTCCCTCCGTGTTGTAATTGGGTATCGCGTGCTCCCTCAGTGTTGTAATTGGGTATTGGGTGCTCCCTCAGTGTTGTAATTGGGTATCGGGTGCTCCCTCAGTGTTGTAATTGGGTATCGGGTGCTCAGTCAGTGTTGCAATTGGGTATCGGGTGCCCCCTCAGTGTTGTAATTGGGTATCGAGTGCTCCCTCAGTGTTGTAATTGGGTATCGCGTGCCCCCTCAGTGTTGTAATTGGGTATCGGGTGCTCCCTCAGTGTTGTAATTGGGTATTGGGTGCTCCCTCAGTGTTGTAATTGGGTATCGGGTGCTCCCTCGGTGTTGTAATTGGGTATCGGGTGCTCCCTCGGTGTTGTAATTGGTTATCGGATGCTCCGTCAGTGTTGTAATTGGGTATCGGGTGCTCCCTCAGTGTTGTAATTGGGTATCGGGTGCTCCCTCAGTGTTGTAATTGGGTATCGGGTGCTCCCTCAGTGTTGTAATTGGGAATCGGGTGCTCCCTCAGTGTTGTAATTGGGTATCGGGTGCTCAGTCAGTGTTGTAATTGGGTATCGGGTGCTCCCTCAGTGTTGTAATTGGGAATCGGGTGCTCCCTCAGTGTTGTAATTGGGTATCGGGTGCTCAGTCAGTGTTGTAATTGGGTATCGGGTGCTCCCTCAGTGTTGTAATTGGGTATCGGGTGCTCCCTCAGTGTTGTAATTGGGTATCGGGTGCTCCCTCAGTGTTGTAATTGGGTATCGGGTGCTCCCTCAGTGTTGTAATTGGGTATCGGGTGCTCCCTCAGTGTTGTAATTGGGTATCGGATGCTCCCTCAGTGTTGTAATTGGGTATCGGGTGCTCCCTCAGTGTTGTAATTGGGTATCGGGTGCTCCCTCAGTGTTGTAATTGGGTATCGGGTGCTCCCTCAGTGTTGTAATTGTGTATCGGGTGCTCCCTCAGTGTTGTAATTGGGTATCGGGTGCTCCCTCAGTGTTGTAATTGGGTATCGGGTGCTCCGTCAGTGTTGTAATTGGGTATCGGGTGCTCCGTCAGTGTTGTAATTGGGTATCGGGTGCTCCCTCAGTGTTGTAATTGGGTATCGGGTGCTCCCTCAGTGTTGTAATTGGGTATCGGGTGCTCCCTCAGTGTTGTAATTGGGTATCGAGTGCTCCCTCAGTGTTGTAATTGGGTATCGGGTGCTCCCTCAGTGTTGTAATTGGGTATCGGGTGCTCCCTCAGTGTTGAAATTGGGTATCGGGTGCTCAGTCAGTGTTGCAATTGGGTATCGGGTGCTCCCCCAGTGTTGTTATTGGGTATCGGGTGCTCCCTCAGTGTTGTAATTGGATATCGGGTGCTCCCTCAGTGTTGTAATTGGGTATCGGGTGCTCCCTCAGTGTTGTAATTGGGTATCGGGTGCTCCCTCAGTGTTGTAATTGGATATCGGGTGCTCCCTCAGTGTCGTAATTGGGTATCGGGTGCTCCCTCAGTGTTGTAATTGGGTATCGGGTGCTCCCTCAGTGTTGTAATTGGGTATCGGGTGCTCCCTCAGTGGTGTAATTGGGTATCGGGTGCTCCCTCAGTGTTGTAATTGGGTATCGGGTGCTCCCTCAGTATTGTAATTGGGTATCGGGTGCTCCCTCAGTGTTGTAATTGGGTATCGGGTGCTCCCTCAGTGTTGTAATTGGGTATCGGGTGCTCCCTCAGTGTTGTAATTGGGTATCGGGTGCTCCCTCAGTGTTGTAATTGGGTATCGGGTGCTCCCTCAGTGTTGTAATTGGGTATCGGGTGCTCCCTCAGTGTTGTAATTGGGTATCGGGTGCTCCCTCAGTGTTGTAATTGGGTATCGGGTGCTCCCTCAGTGTTGTAATTGGGTATCGGGTGCTCCCTCAGTGTTGTAATTGGGTATCGGGTGCTCCCTCAGTGTTGTAATTGGGTATCGGGTGCTCCCTCAGTGTTGTAATTGGGTATCGGGTGCTCCCTCAGTGTTGTAATTGGGTATCGGGTGCTCCCTCAGTGTTGTAATTGGGTATCGGGTGCTCCCTCAGTGTTGTAATTGGGTATCGGGTGCTCCGTCAGTGTTGTAATTGGGTATCGGGTGCTCCGTCAGTGTTGTAATTGGGTATCGGGTGCTCCCTCAGTGTTGTAATTGGGTATCGGGTGCTCCCTCAGTGTTGTAATTGGGTATCGGGTGCTCCCTCAGTGTTGTAATTGGGTATTGAGTGCTCCCTCAGTGTTGTAATTGGGTATCGGGTGCTCCCTCAGTGTTGTAATTGGGTATTGGGTGCTCCCTCAGTGTTGTAATTGGGTATCGGGTGCTCAGTCAATGTTGCAATTGGGTATCGGGTGCTCCCCCAGTGTTGTTATTGGGTATCGGGTGCTCCCTCAGTGTTGTAATTGGATATCGGGTGCTCCCTCAGTGTTGTAATTGGGTATCGGGTGCTCCCTCAGTGTTGTAATTGGGTATCGGGTGCTCCCTCAGTGTTGTAATTGGATATCGGGTGCTCCCTCAGTGTCGTAATTGGGTATCGGGTGCTCCCTCAGTGTTGTAATTGGGTATCGGGTGCTCCCTCAGTGTTGTAATTGGGTATCGGGTGCTCCCTCAGTGGTGTAATTGGGTATCGGGTGCTCCCTCAGTGTTGTAATTGGGTATCGGGTGCTCCCTCAGTGTTGTAATTGGGTATCGGGTGCTCCCTCAGTGTTGTAATTGGGTATTGGGTGCTCCCTCAGTGTTGTAATTGGGTATCGGGTGCTCCCTCAGTGTTGTAATTGGGTATCGGGTGCTCCCTCAGTGTTGTAATTGGGTATCGGGTGCTCCCTCAGTGTTGTAATTGGGTATCGGGTGCTCCCTCAGTGTTGTAATTGGGTATCGGGTGCTCCCTCAGTGTTGTAATTGAGTATCGGGTGCTCCCTCAGTGTTGTAATTGGGTATCGGGTGCTCCCTCAGTGTTGTAATTGGGTATCGGGTGCTCCCTCAGTGTTGTAATTGGGTATCGGGTGCTCCCTCCGTGTTGTAATTGGGTATCGGGTGCTCCCTCAGTGTTGTAATTGGGTATAGGGTGCTCCCTCAGTGTTGTAATTGGGTATTGGGTGCTCCCTCAGTGTTGTAATTGGGTATCGGGTGCTCCCTCAGTGTTGTAATTGGGTATCGGGTGCTCCCTCAGTGTTGTAATTGGGTATGGGGTGCTCCCTCAGTGTTGTAATTGGGTATCGGGTGATCCCTCAGTGTTGTAATTGGGTATCGGGTGCTCCCTCAGTGTTGTAATTGGGAATCGGGTGCTCCCTCAGTGTTGTAATTGGGTATCGGGTGCTCCCTCAGTGTTGTAATTGGGTATCGGGTGCTCCCTCAGTGTTGTAATTGGGTATCGGGTGCTCCCTCAGTGTTGTAATTGTAAAGCAGAGCGGCTGAAAGGGTCGCAGTCCTCAGCAATGGCAGAGAGCTGGATAGACACGATAGGTACAGGTGCTCCAGGAGGGACAGAGGTGCAGGAAAGGGGAGTTGCCTTTTTCATTAAGGGGAGCGTCACGGCAGCAGTCAAAAGATGAAATAACCGAGGAATCATCCAGTGCTGTTTTGTGGGTGGAACCAAGGATGGGATGGTGACCTCATTGGGATTGTACCCAAACAGTCAACAGGAATTAGAAGCTGAAATATGCAGGGAGATTGGGGAAACTTGCAGGGTAGGGGGAGTCTGAGGGGGGGACAGAGGTGGAGATATTGGGGGGGAGAGGGATACAGAGGGGGTAGAGGGTGGGGGGGGGAAGACAGAGGGGGAAGAGGGTGGGGGGGGAAGACAGGGGGAAGAGGGTGGGGGGGAAGACAGAGGGGGAAGAGGGTAAATACCAGTCCTGGAGAGAGCAGGGAGAGTGGGGGAGGGGAAAGTGTCGGATATCTATCAGGATTTGTTGGAGGCGGAGGAGACCCCGGTGGAGGAACTGAAGGGCAAGTGGGAGGAGTTAGGTGGGGAGTTAGAGGCGGGTCTGTGGGTGGACGGCCGCAGGGTTAATTCCTCCTCATCATGTGCCAGGCTCAGCCTAGTACAGTTTAAGGTGGTACACCGGGCACACATGAAGGTGGCGCGGATGAGCAAGTTTTTCGGGGTAGACGATAGATGTGCGAGAAGCCCAGCAAACCACGTCCACATGTTTTGGGCATGCCCGAAGCTTAGAGGGTTTTGCTCGAGCAATGTCCAAGGTGCTCGACACCCGGGCGGTGCCGAGTCCGGAGGTGGCGATCTATGGAGTGTCAGAAGATCCCGGAGTACAGGGAGTGAAATAGGCCGACGTTCTGGCCTTTGCCTCCCTGGTAGCCCGGAGACGGATCCTTTTAATGTGGAGGCACTCGGAGCCCCCGAGCGTGGAGACTTGGCTCAGTGACATGGCTGGGTTCCTCAAGCTGGAGAAAATAAAGTTTGCCTTGAGGGGGTCAATGCTGGGGTTCTCTCGGAGGACGCAGCCGTTCGTCGACTTTCTGGGGGCGAATTAAAGTGTCGGCAGAAGCAGCACTCTGAAGGGGGGGGGGGGGGAAAGTGCAATATGGTGAAGGGATGTACAGGAGGGGTTGGGTGGGAAATATCTCCTTTACTATGTTGATGGTTATGTTGTTATTGCTTTTGTTATTGTTATCAATAAAAATATATTTTTTTGAAACAACTAAACTGTTGCAGCGTTGGGCCGTGTTTATAAAATGGGTTTTATAAAACAGATTGGGGGCAGTCCCAGGATGTTGCTGTGCCTTTATTATTTCAATAATGCTTTGCTGTAATCAATTTCCAGCTTTCTCTTCCCGAGGAGAGTTGATTTTGAAGCTTGGACGACGCAAAGAGAATCCTTCCTCGGCGAGGAATCCTCAGACAGGAGTTCGAACCTGAGAGAAACAGAATAAATGTCAATGTGTCTTTGTCCGTCATTATTGGGGTTTCATTATTCTGATGGCTACTCAAGTGTTGGGCTCTTTTGTTTTTTTGGAAGCGGGGGGGTGGGGGGGGGGGTGCAGGAGTCTCAGTGTCTCTGGGGGGTGGGGGGGGGGTGCAGGAGTCTCAGTGTCTCTGGGGGGCGGGGGGTGCAGGAGTCTCAGTGTCTCTGGGGGGCGCAGGAGTCTCAGTGTCTCTGGGGGGGCGGGGGTGGGGGGGAGAGGCAGGAGTCAGTGTCTCTGGGGGGAGTGGGAGACCGGTGACATTTTCACACTGAGGGTTGGGTGAGTTATTCCAGTGAACAAGATGTCGTGTGGGAACAGGAGGGAGCGCAGCCTCAGGTGATTAAGGAGGTGGAGTGTGGGAGCAGGAGGGAACGCAGCCTCAGGTGATTAAGGAGGTGGAGTGTGGGAGCAGGAGGGAGCGCAGCCTCAGGTGATTAAGGAGGTGGAGTGTGGGAGCAGGAGGGAGCGCAGCCTCAGGTGATTAAGGAGGTGGAGTGTGGGAACAGGAGGGAGCGCAGCCTCAGGTGATTAAGGAGGTGGAGTGTGGGAACAGGAGGGAGTGCAGCCTCAGGTGATTAAGGAGGTGGAGTGTGGGAGCAGGAGGGAGCGCAGCCTCAGGTGATTAAGGAGGTGGAGTGTGGGAGCAGGAGGGAGCGCAGCCTCAGGTGATTAAGGAGGTGGAGTGTGGGAACAGGAGGGAGCGCAGCCTCAGGTGATTAAGGAGGTGGAGTGTGGGAGCAGGAGGGAGCGCAGCCTCAGGTGATTAAGGAGGTGGAGTGTGGGAGCAGGAGGGAGCGCAGCCTCAGGTGATTAAGGAGGTGGAGTGTGGGAGCAGGAGGGAGCGCAGCCTCAGGTGATTAAGGAGGTGGAGTGTGGGAGCAGGAGGGAGCGCAGCCTCAGGTGATTGAGGAGGTGGAGTGTGGGAGCAGGAGGGAGTGCAGCCTCAGGTGATTAAGGAGGTGGGGAGCAGGAGGGAACACCCCCTCAGGAGGGGATTAAGGTGGAGTGTGGGAGCAGGAGGGAGCGCAGCCTCAGGTGATTAAGGAGCAGGAGGGAACGCAGCCTCAGGAAGGCATTAAGGAGGTGGGGCAGGAGGGAACGCCCCCTCAGGACGGGATTAAGGTGGAGTGTGGGAGCAGGAGGGAGCGTAGCCTCAGGTGATTAAGGGGCAGGAGGGAACGCAGCCTCAGGAAGGGATGGAGGTGGGGCAGGAGGGAACGTAGCCTCAGGTGATTAAAGGGCAGGAGGGAACGCAGCCTCAGGAAGGGATTAAGGAGAAGTGGGGAGCAGGAGGGATCTGGTGTGTTTAATAAATTAAATAGTGGATTTGCACCTTCATTTCATTTAAACTCTCCCCATGTGGGTCAGGGTTTTGTAAGGGGGCGAACGGAACCCCTCCCCCAGCTCTGTATCTACATTGGCAATAAAATGTGTAAACAACCAACCTGACCCGAGGATTATGTATTTTATCCAGGGGGGATATTTTTGGGAAGAATGTGTGGGGGGGAGGGGAGTATAATAGGGTTGAAAATATTTGGGGGGGAATATTTGTAGAAAAAAAAATAACGGGGGAGCAATTTGAGGGGGGTATAAAATTGGGGGGGGGAAATAATTTTTGCCGGGGGGGCAAATTTGAGGGGGGTAATTTGAAGGGGGGGCAATTTGAGGCGGGGGAAATTTGAGGTGGCATAAAATTGGCGGGGAAATAATTTTGGCTGGGGGGCAATTTGAGGGGGCATAAAATTGGGGGGGAAATAATTTTGGCCGGGGGGCAAATTTGAGGGGGGGGCAATTTGAGGGGGGCAAATTTGAGGGGGGGGCAAATTTGAGGGGGGGGCAAATTTGAGGGGGGGGCAATTTGAGGTGGCATAAAATTGGGGGGGGGGGAAATAATTTTGGCCGGGGGGCAAATTTGAGGGGGGAATATTTGTAGAAAAAAAAATGAGGGGGGGGGAGAAAATAATTTTGGCCGGGGGGGGCAATTTGAGGGGGGCATAAAATTGGGGGGGGGGGAATAATTTTGGCCGGGGGGCAAATTTGAGGGGGGGGGGCTTTGAGAGGGGGGGCAAATAAAATTGGGGGCAGAACCCAGCAGGGGGGGAGAGAAAGACAGACAGAGAGAAAGAAGGACAGAGAGAGAGAGAAACAGAAAGACAGAGAAAGAAGGAAGGACAGAGAGAGAGAGAGAAAGGACAGAGAGAGAAACAGAGAAAGAGGGAAGGACAGAGACAGAGACCCACACAGCCAGCACTGTCAGTGCTCCCATAGAGCCAGCACTGTCAGTGCTCCCACCACACAGCCAGCACTGCCAGTGCTCCCCCACACAGCCAGCACTGACAGTGCTCCCCCACAGAGCCAGCACTGTCAGTGCACCCCACACAGATAGCACTGTCAGTGCTCCCCCATACAGCCAGCACTGTTAATGCTCCCCCACACAGCCAGCACTGCCAGTGCTCCCACCACACAGCCAGCACTGTCATCCTCCCCCACACAGCCATCACTGTCAGTGCTCCCCCACACAGCCAGCGCTGTCAGTGCTCCCCACACAGCCAGCACCGTCAGTGCTCCCCCCACACAGCTAGCACTGTCAGTGCTCCCCACACAGCCAGCACTGTCAGTGACCCCCCACACAGCCAGCAATATCAGTGCTCCCCACAGAGCCAGCACTGCCAGTGCTCTCCCACAGAGCTAGCACTGTCAGTGCTCCCCCACAGAGCCAGAACTGTCAGTGCTCCCACCACACAACCAGCACTGTCAGTGCTCCCCCACACAGTCAGCACTGTCAGTGCTCCACCCTCACAGACAGCACTGTCAGTGCTCCCACCACACAGCCAGCACTTTCAGTGCTCCCACCACACAGCCAGCACTGTCAGTGCTCCCACCACACAGCCTGCACTGTCAGTGCTCCCATCACACAGCCAGCACTGTCAGTGCTCCCACCATACAGACGACCCTGTCTGTGCTCCTACCACACAGCCAGCACTGTCAGTGCTCCCACCACACAGCCAGCACTGTCAGTGCTCCCCCACACAGCCAGCACTGTCAGTGCTCCCCCACAGAGCCAGCACTGTCAGTGCTCCCCACACAGCCAGCACTGTCAGTGCTCCCCCACACAGCCAGCACTGTCAGTACTCCCACCACACAGCCAGCACTGTCAATGCGCCCACCACACAACCAGCACTGTCAGTACTCCCACCACACAGCCAGCACTGTCAGTGCACCCACCCCACACAGCCAGCACTATCAATGCTCCCCAACAGCCAGCACTGCCAGTTCTCCACCCACGTAGCAAGCACTGTCAGAGCTCCCACCACACAGCCAGCACTGTCAGTGCTACCCCACACAGCCAGCACTGTCAGTGCTCTCACCACACAGCCAGCACTGTCAGTGCTTCCCCCACACAGACATCACTGTAAGTGCTCCCCATACAGCCAGCACTGTCAGTGCTCCCACCACAGAGCCAGCACTATCAGTGCTCCCCCATACAGCCAGCACTGTCAGTGCTCCCCACACAGCCAGCACTGTCAGTGCTCCACCCACACAGCCAGCACTGCCCGTGCTCCCCCACACAGCCAGCACTGTCAGTGCTCCCCCCACACAACCAGCACTGTCAGTGCTCCACCCTCACAGCCAGCACTGTCAGTGCTCCCACCACACAGCCAGCACTGTCAGTGCTCCCCACAGAGCCCGCACTGTCAGTGCTCCCACCACACAGCCAGCACTGTCAGTTCTCCCCCACAGCCAGCACTGTCAGTGACCCCACCCCACACAGCCAGCACTGTCAGTGCTCCCCACAGCCAACATTGTCAGTGCTCCCACCACACAGCCAGCACTGCCAGTCCTCCACCCACAGTCAGCACTGAGAGTGCGCCCCACAGAGCCAGCTTTGCCAGTGCTCTCCCACAGAGCTAGCACTGTCAGTGCTCCCCCACACAGCCAGCACTGTCAGTGCTCCCACCACACAACCAGCTCTGTCAGTGCTCCCCACACAGCCAGCACTCTCAGTGCTCCCCCACACAGCCAGCACTGTCAGTGCTCCCCCCCCATACAGACAGCACTGTCAGTGCTCCCCCACACAGCCAGCACGGTCAGTGCTCCCACCACACAGCCAGCACTGTCAGTGCTCCCCCACACAGCCAGCACTGTCAGTGCTCGCCCCACGCAGCCAGCACTATCAGTGCTCCCAACACACAGCCAGCACTGTCAGTGCTCCCCCACACAGCCAGCACTGTCAGTGCTCCCCCCGCACAGCCAGCACTGTCAGTGCTCCCACTACACAGCCATCACTGTCAGTGCTCCCCCCACACAGCCAGCACTGTCAGTGCTCCCCCCACACAGCCAGCACTTCCAGTGCTACCCCACACAGCCAGAACTGTCAGTGCTCCCACCACACAGCCAGCACTGTCAGTGCTCCCCACACAGACAGCACTGGAAATGCTCCCTCCAAACTGTGTCTGTGTCTCTGTCTGTGAAGCTGTGTCTGTCTGTGTCTCTCTATCTGTCTCTCTCTCTGTCCCTGTCTCTGTTTCTGCCTGTGTCTCTGTCTCTCTCTGTGTCTCTGTCTGTATCTCTGTCTCTGTCCCTGTCTCTGTCTGTGTCCCTGTCTCTGTCTGCGTCTCTGTCTGTGTCTCTGTCTCTGTCTGTGTCCCTGTCTCTGTCTGTGTCCCTGTCTCTCTCTGTGTCTCTGTCTGTGTCTCTGTGTTTGTCTGTGTCTTAGTCTGTCTGTGTCTCTGTCTATGTCTGTGTCTCTGTCTGTATCTCTGTCTGTGTCTCTGTGTCTGTCTATCTCTCTCTGTGTCTTTGTGTCTGTCTGTGTCTCAGTCTCTGTCTCTGTCTGTGTCTCTGTGTCTGTCGGTCTCTGTGTCTCACTCTCTATCTCTGTCTGTATCCCCGTGTCTGTCAGTGTCTCAGTCTCTGTCTCTATCTGCTGCACAGACTGGGTTTAGGTGTGAGGCACCCACCCAGCTGATCGGCATTGGGGGAGTCACACACACCCAGCTGACTGGCCATGGTGGAGGCACACACCCAGCTGATCGGAAATGGGGAGAGGCACACACCCAGCTGATCGGCAATGGGGAGAGGCACACATCCAGCTGATCGGCAATGGGGAGAGGGACACATCCAGCTGATCGGCATTGGGGGAGTCACACACACCCAGTTGATCGGCAATGTGGGGAAGCACACACCCAGCTGATCGGCACTGGGGGGAAGCACACACACAGCTGACGGGCCATGGGGAGTCACACTGAACCAGCTGATCGGCCATGGGAGAGTCACACAGACCCAGTTGATCGGCCATGGGGAAGTCACAATGACCCAGCTGATCGGCCATGGGGGAGTCACACAGATCCAGCTCATCGGCCATGGGGGAGTCACACTGAACCAGCTGATCGGCCATGGGAGAGTCACACAGACCCAGTTGATCGGCCATGGGGGTGTCACACTGATCCAGCTGATCGGCCATGGGGGAGTCACACCCACCCACCGACAGTCTCTCCTGGTAATGCAGAATGGTAAATCTCTGCCTGTGTCTCTGCCTGTATCTGTCCAATTCTCTCTCTGTCTGTCAGCCAGCACTGTCAGTGCTCCCCCACACAGCCAGCACTGTCAGTCCTCCCCCCACACAGCCAGCACTGTCAGTGCTCCCACCACAGCCAGCACTGTCAGTGCTCCCCCCACACAGCCAGCACTGCCAGTGATCCCCCCACACAGCCAGCACTGTCAGTGCTCCTACAACACAGCCAGCACTGTCAGTGCTCCCCCCACACAGCCAGCACTGTCAGTGCTCCCCCACAAAGCCAGCACTGTCAGTGCTCCCCCCACACAGCCAGCACTGTCAGTGCTCCCCCACATAGCCAGCACTGTCAGTGCTCTCCCCACACAGCCAGCACTGCCCGTGATCCCCCCACACAGCCAGCACTGTCAGTGCTCCAACCACACAGCCAGCACTGTCAGTGCTCGCCCACACAGCCTGCACTGTCAGTGCTCCCACCACACAGCCAGCACTGTCAGTGCTCACCCCACACAGCCAGCACTCAGTGCTCCCACCACACAGCCAGCACTGTCAGTTCTCCCACCACACAGCCAGCACTGTCAGTTCTCCCACCACACAGCCAGCACTGCCAGTGATCCCCCCACACAGCCAGCACTGTCAGTGCTCCCCCCACACAGCCAGCACTGCCAGTGATCCCCCCACACAGCCAGCACTGTCAGTGCTCCCCCCACACAGCCAGCACTGTCAGTGCTCTCCCCACACAGCCAGCACTGCCAGTGCTCTCCCCACACAGCCAGCACTGTCAGTGCTCCCCCCACACAGCCAGCACTGTCAGTGCTCTCCCCACACAGCCAGCACTGCCAGTGCTCCCCCCACACAGCCAGCACTGTCAGTGCTCTCCCCACACTGCCAGCACTGCCAGTGATCCCCCCACACAGCCAGCACTGTCAGTGCTCCAACCACACAGCCAGCACTGTCAGTGCTCCCCCCACACACCAGCACTGTCAGTGCTCGCCCACAAAGCCAGCACTGTCAGTGCTCCCCCCACACAGCCAGCACTGTCAGTGCTCCCCCACACAGCCAGCACTGTCAGTGCTCCCCCCACACAGCCAGCACTGTCAGTGCTCCGCCCACACAGCCAGCACTGTCAGTGCTCCCCCCACACACCAGCACTGTCAGAGCTCCCCCACACAGCCAGCACTGTCAGTGCTCCCACCACACAGCCAGCACTCTCAGTGCTCCCCCCACACAGCCAGCACTGCCAGTGATCCCCTCACAAAGCCAGCACTGTCAGTGCTCCCACCACACAGCCAGCACTGTCAGTGCTCCCCCCACACAGCCAGCACTCTCAGTGCTCCCCACACAGCCAGCACTGTCAGTGCTCCCACCACACAGCCTGCACTGTCAGTGCTCCCATCACACAGCCAGCACTGTCAGTGCTCCCCCACACAGCCAGCACTGTCAGTGCTTCCCCCACACAGCCAGCACTGTCAGTGCTCCCCCACACAGCCAGCACTGTCAGTGCTCCCCCCACACAGACAGCACTGTCAATGCTCCCCACACAGACAGCACTGTCAGTGCTACCCCCACTCAGCCAGCACTGTCAGTGCTCCCAACAGAGCCAGCACTGTCAGTGCTCCCCACACACAGCCAGCACTGTCAGTGCTCCACCCTCACAGCCAGCACTGTCAGTGCTCCCACCACACAGCCAGCACTGTCAGTGCTCCCCCACAGAGCCCGCACTGTCAGTGCTCCCACCACACAGCCAGCACTGACAGTGCTCTCCCACAGCCAGCACTGTCAGTGACCCCACCCCACACAGCCAGCACTGTCAGTGCTCCCCACAGCCAACATTGTCAGTGCTCCCACCACACAGCCAGCACTGCCAGTTCTCCACCCACAGTCAGTACTGAGAGTGCGCCCCACACAGCCAGCACTGCCAGTGCTCTCCTACAGAGCTAGCACTGTCAGTGCTCCCCCACACAGCCAGCACTGTCAGTGCACCCACCACACAACCAGCTCTGTCAGTGCTCCCCACACAGCCAGCACTCTCAGTGCTCCCCCACACAGCCAGCACTGTCAGTGCTCCCCCCCCATGCAGACAGCACTGTCAGTGCTCTCCCACACAGCCAGCACTGTCAGTGCTCCCACCGCTCAGCCAGCACTGTCAGTGCTCCCCCACACAGCCAGCACTGTCAGTGCTCCCCCCACACAGCCTGCACTGTCAGTGCTCCCCCACACAGCCAGCACTGTCAGTGCTCCCCCCACACAGCCAGCACAGTCAGTGCTCCCCCCACACAGCCAGCACTGCCAGTGATCCCCCCACACAGCCAGCACTGTCAGTGCTCCAACCACACAGCCAGCACTGTCAGTGCTCCCCCCACACAACCAGCACTGTCAGTGCTCCCCCACAAAGCCAGCACTGTCAGTGCTCCCCCCACACAGCCAGCACTGTCAGTGCTCCCCCACACAGCCAGCACTGTCAGTGCTCCCCCACACAGCCAGCACTGTCAGTGCTACCACCACACAGCCAGCACTGTCAGTGCTCCCCCCACACAACCAGCACTGTCAGTGCTCCCCCACAAAGCCAGCACTGTCAGTGCTCCCCCCACACAGCCAGCACTGTCAGTGCTCCCCCACACAGCCAGCACTGTCAGTGCTCCCCCCACACAGCCAGCACTGTCAGTGCTCCCCCACACAGCCAGCACTGTCAGTGCTCCCCCCACACAGCCAGCACTGTCAGTGCTCCCACCACACAGCCAGCACTGTCAGTGCTCCCCCACACAGCCAGCACTGCCAGTGATCTCCTCACAAAGCCAGCACTGTCAGTGCTCCCACCACACAGCCAGCACTGTCAGTCCTCCCCCACACAGCCAGCACTGTCAGTGCTCCCACCACACAGCCAGCACTGTCAGTGCTCCCCCCACACAGCCAGCAATGTCAGCGCTCCCACCACACAACCAGCTCTGTCAGTGCTCCCCACACAGCCAGCACTGTCAGTGCTCCCACCACACAGCCAGCACTGTCAGTGCTCCCATCACACAGCCAGCACTGTCAGTGCTCCCACCACACAGACGACACTGTCAGTGCTCCTACCACAGAGCCAGCACTGTCAGTGCTCCCACCACACAGCCAGCACTGTCAGTGCACCCCCACACAGCCAGCACTGTCAGTTCTCCCCCCACAGAGCCAGCACTGTCTGTGCTCCCCACACAGCCAGCACTGTCAGTGCTCCCCACACAGCCAGCACTGTCAATGCTCCCCCATACAGCCAGCACTGTCAGTGCTCCCCCCACACAGCCAGCACTGTCAGTGCTCCCACCACACAGCCAGCACTGTCAGTGCACCCCCCACACAGCAAGCACTGTCCGTGCTCCCCCACACAGCCAGCACTGTCAGGGCTCCCACCACACAACCAGCACTGCCAGTGCTCCCACCACTCAGCCAGCACGGTCAGTGCTCCCCCACAGAGCCAACACTGTCAGTGCTCCCACCACACAGCCAGCGATGTCAGTGCTCCCCCACAGAGGCAGCACTGTCAGTGCTACCACCACACAGCCAGCACTGTCAGTGCTCCCCCCACACAGCCAGCACTGTCAGTGCTCCCCTCCACACAGCCAGCAGTGTCAGTGCTTCCCCCACACAGCCAGCACTGTCAGTGCTCCCCCACACAGCCAGCACTGTCAGTGCTCCCCCACACAGACAGCACTGTCAATGCTCCCCACACAGACAGCACTGTCAGTGCTCCCCACAGAGCCAGCACTGTCAGTGCTCCCCCACACAGCCAGCACTGTCAGTGCTCCCCCCACACAGCCAGCACTGTCAGTGCTCCCCCACAAAGCCAGCACTGTCAGTGCTCCCACCACCCAGCCAGCACTGCCAGTGCTCCCACCAGACAGCCAGCACTGTCAGTGATCCCACCACACAGCCAGCATTGTCAGTGCTCCCACCACACAGCCAGCACTGCCAGTGCTCCCCACACAGCCAGCACAGTCAGTGCTCCCCCATCCAGCCAGCACTGTCAATGCTCCCCCACACAGCCAGCACTGCCAGTGCTCCCACCACACAGCCAGCACTGTCAGTGCTCCCACCACACAGCCAGCACTGTCAGTGCTCCCACCACACAGCCAGCACTGTCAGTGCTCCCACCACACAGCCAGCACTGCCAGTGCTCCCCCACACAGCCAGCACTGACAGTGCTCCCCCACAGAGCCAGCACTGTCAGTGCACCCCACACAGCCAGCAATGTCAGTGCTCCCCCATACAACCAGCACTGTTAATGCTCCCCCACACAGCCAGCACTGCCAGTGCTCCCACCACACAGCCAGCACTGTCATCCTCCCCCACACAGCCATCACTGTCAGTGCTCCCCCACACAGCCAGCGCTGTCAGTGCTCCCCACACAGCCAGCACTGTCAGTGCTCCCCCACACAGCTAGCACTGTCAGTGCTCCCCACACAGCCAGCACTGTCAGTGACCCCCCACACAGCCAGCACTATCAGTGCTCCCCACACAGCCAGCACTGCCAGTGCTCTCCCACAGAGCTAGCACTGTCAGTGCTCCCCCACGGAGCCAGAACTGTCAGTGCTCCCACCACACAACCAGCACTGTCAGTGCTCCCCCACACAGCCAGCACTGTCAGTGCTCCACCCTCACAGACAGCACTGTCAGTGCTCCCACCACACAGCCAGCACTTTCAGTGCTCCCACCACACAGCGAGCACTGTCAGTGCTCCCACCACACAGCCTGCACTGTCAGTGCTCCCATCACACAGACGACACTGTCAGTGCTCCTACCACACAGCCAGCACTGTCAGTGCTCCCACGACACAGCCAGCACTGTCAGTGCTCCCCCACACAGCCAGCACTGTCCGTTCTCCCCCCACAGAGCCAGCACTGTCAGTGCTCCCCACACAGCCAGCACTGTCAGTGCTCCCCACACAGCCAGCACTATCAGTGCCCCCACCACACAGCCAGCACTGTCAGTGCCCCCACCACACAACCAGCACTGTCAGTACACCCACCACACAGCCAGCACTGTCAGTGCCCCCACCCCACACAGCCAGCACTATCAATGATCCCCAACAGCCAGCACTGCCAGTTCTCCACCCACGTAGCAAGCACTGTCAGAGCTCCTACCACACAGCCAGCACTGTCAGTGCTACCCCCCATACAGCCAGCACTGTCAGTGCTCCCCCCACACAGCCAGCACTGTCAGTGCTACCCCACACAGCCAGCACAGTCAGTGCTCTCACCACACAGCCGGCACTGTCAGTGCTTCCCCCACACAGATATCACTGTCAGTGCCCCCCACACAGCCAGCACTGACTGTGCTCCTCCCACACATCCAGCACTGCCAGTGCTCTCACCACACAGCCAGCACTGTCAGTGCTCCCACCACACAGCCAGCACTGTCAGTGCTCCCACCACACAGCCAGCACTGCCAGTTCTCCCACCACACAGCCAGCACTGTCAGTGGTCCCCCCACACAGCCAGCACTGTCAGTGCTCCCACCACACAGCCAGCACTGTCAGCGCTCCCCATACAGCCAGCACTTTCAGTGCTCCCACCACAGAGCCAGCACTGCCAGTGCTCTAACCACACAGCCAGCACTGTCAGTGCTTCCCCCACACAGATATCACTGTCAGTGCCCCCCACACAGCCAGCACTGACTGTGCTCCTCCCACACTACCAGCACTGTCAGTGCTCTCACCACACAGCCAGCACTGTCAGTGCTCCCACCACACAGCCAGCACTGTCAGTGCTCCCACCACACAGCCAGCACTGCCAGTGCTCCCACCACACAGCCAGCACTGTCAGTGGTCCCCCCACACAGCCAGCACTGTCAGTGCTCCCACCACACAGCCAGCACTGTCAGTGCTCCCCATACAGCCAGCACTGTAGTGCTCCCACCACAGAGTCAGCACTATCAGTGCTCCCCCCATACAGCCAGCATTGTCAGTGCTCCCCACACAGCCAGAACTGTCAGTGCTCCACCCACACAGCCAGCACTGCCCGTGCTCCCCCACACAGCCAGCACTGTCAGTGCTCCCCCCACACAACCAGCACTGT
The DNA here is from genome assembly GCF_047496885.1 of Scyliorhinus torazame. Lineage (NCBI taxonomy): Eukaryota > Metazoa > Chordata > Chondrichthyes > Carcharhiniformes > Scyliorhinidae > Scyliorhinus > Scyliorhinus torazame. The sequence continues at coordinate 31,087,791 of NC_092711.1, read as the reverse complement.
CAGTGCTCCACCCTCACAGCCAGCACTGTCAGTGCTCCCACCACACAGCCAGCACTGTCAGTGCTCCCCCACAGAGCCCGCACTGTCAGTGCTCCCACCACACAGCCAGCACTGTCAGTGCTCCCCCACAGCCAGCACTGTCAGTGACCCCACACCACACAGCCAGCACTGTCAGTGCTCCCCACAGCCAACATTGTCAGTGCTCCCACCACATAGCCAGCACTGCAAGTTCTCCACCCACAGTCAGCACTGAGAGTGCGCCCCACACAGCCAGCACTGCCAGTGCTCTCCCACCGAGCTAGCACTGTCAGTGCTCCCCCACACAGCCAGCACTGTCAGTGCTCCCACCACACAACCAGCTCTGTCAGTGCTCCCCACACAGCCAGCACTCTCAGTGCTCCCCCACACAGCCAGCACTGTCAGTGCTCCCCCCATACAGACAGCACTGTCAGTGCTCCCCCACACAGCCAGCACTGTCAGTGCTCCCACCGCTCAGCCAGCACTGTCAGTGCTCCCCCACACAGCCAGCACTGTCAGTGCTCCCACCACACAGCCAGCACTGTCAGTGCTCCCCACACAGCCAGCACTGTCAGTGCTCCCCCCACACAGCCAGCACTGTCAGTGCTCCCACCACACAGCCAGCACTGTCAGTGCTCCCCCCACACAGCCAGCACTGTCAGTGCTCCCACCACACAGCCAGCACTGTCAGTGCTCCCCCGCACAGCCAGCACTGTCAGTGCTCCCCCACACAACCAGCACTGTCAGTTCTCCCCCCACAGAGCCAGCACTGTCAATGCTCCCCACACAGCCAGCACTGTCAGTGCTCCCCACACAGCCAGCACTGTCAATGCTCCCCCATACAGCCAGCACTGTCAGTGCTCCCCCCACACAGCCAGCACTGTCAGTGCTCCCACCACACAGCCAGCACTGTCAGTGCACCCCCCACACAGCAAGCACTGTCCGTGCTCCCCCACACAGTCAGCACTGTCAGGGCTCCCACCACACAGCCAGCACTGCCAGTGCTCCCACCACTCAGCCAGCACGGTCAGTGCTCCCCCACAGAGCCAACACTGTCAGTGCTCCCACCACACAGCCAGCGCTGTCAGTGCTCCCCCACAGAGCCAGCACTGTCAGTGCTACCACCACACAGCCAGCACTGTCAGTGGTCCCCCCACACAGCCAGCACTGTCAGTGCTCCCCTCCACACAGCCAGCAGTGTCAGTGCTTCCCCCACACAGCCAGCACTGTCAGTGCTCCCCCACACAGCCAGCACTGTCAGTGCTCCCCCCACACAGACAGCACTGTCAATGCTCCCCACACAGACAGCACTGTCAGTGATACCCCCACTCAGCCAGCACTGTCAGTGCTCCCCACAGAGCCAGCACTGTCAGTGCTCCCCCACACAGCCAGCACTGTCAGTGCTCCCCCCACACAGCCAGCACTGTCAGTGCTCCCCCACACAGCCAGCAGTGTCAGTGCTTCCCCCACACAGCCAGCACTGTCAGTGCTCCCACCACACAGCCAGCACGGTCAGTTCTCTCACCACACAGCCAGCACTGTCAGTGCTCCCCCACGCAGACAGAACTGTCAGTGCTCCTCCACACAGACAGCACTGTCAGTGCTCCCCCACACAGCCAGCACTGTCTGTGCTCCCCCCACACAGCCAGCAATGTCAGGGCTCCCACCACACAGCCAGCACTGTCAGTGCTCCCCACACAGCCAGCACTGTCAGTGCTCCCACCACCCAGCCAGCACTGCCAGTGCTCCCACCACACAGCCAGCACTGTCAGTGCTCCCACCACACAGCCAGCATTGTCAGTGCTCCCACCACACAGCCAGCACTGCCAGTGCTCCCCACACAGCCAGCACAGTCAGTGCTCCCCCATCCAGCCAGCACTGTCAATGCTCCCCCACACAGCCAGCACTGCCAGTGCTCCCACCACACAGCCAGCACTGTCAGTGCTCCCACCACACAGCCAGCACTGTCAGTGCTCCCACCACACAGCCAGCACTGTCAGTGCTCCCATACAGCCAGCACTGTCAGTGCTCCCACCACACAGCCAGCACTGCCAGTGCTCCCCCCACACAGCCAGCACTGACAGTGCTCCCCCACAGAGCCAGCACTGTCAGTGCACCCCACACAGCCAGCAATGTCAGTGCTCCCCCATACAACCAGCACTGTTAATGCTCCCCCACACAGCCAGCACTGCCAGTGCTCCCACCACACAGCCAGCACTGTCATCCTCCCCCACACAGCCATCACTGTCAGTGCTCCCCCACACAGCCAGCGCTGTCAGTGCTCCCCACACAGCCAGCACTGTCAGTGCTCCCCCACACAGCTAGCACTGTCAGTGCTCCCCACACAGCCAGCACTGTCAGTGCTCCCCACACAGCCAGCACTATCAGTGCTCCCCACACAGCCAGCACTGCCAGTGCTCTCCCACAGAGCTAGCACTGTCAGTGCTCCCCCACGGAGCCAGAACTGTCAGTGCTCCCACCACACAACCAGCACTGTCAGTGCTCCCCCACACAGCCAGCACTGTCAGTGCTCCACCCTCACAGACAGCACTGTCAGTGCTCCCACCACACAGCCAGCACTTTCAGTGCTCCCACCACACAGCGAGCACTGTCAGTGTTCCCACCACACAGCCTGCACTGTCAGTGCTCCCATCACACAGCCAGCACTGTCAGTGCTCCCACCACACAGACGACACTGTCAGTGCTCCTACCACACAGCCAGCACTGTCAGTGCTCCCACGACATAGCCAGCACTGTCAGTGCTCCCCCACACAGCCAGCACTGTCCGTTCTCCCCTCACAGAGCCAGCACTGTCAGTGCTCCCCACACAGCCAGCACTGTCAGTGCTCCCCACACAGCCAGCACTATCAGTGCCCCCACCACACAGCCAGCACTGTCAGTGCCCCCACCACACAACCAGCACTGTCAGTACACCCACCACACAGCCAGCACTGTCAGTGCCCTCACCCCACACAGCCAGCACTATCAATGCTCCCCAACAGCCAGCACTGCCAGTTCTCCACCCACGTAGCAAGCACTGTCAGAGCTCCTACCACACAGCCAGCACTGTCAGTGCTACCCCCCATACAGCCAGCACTGTCAGTGCTCCCCCCACACAGCCAGCACTGTCAGTGCTACCCCACACAGCCAGCACAGTCAGTGCTCTCACCACACAGCCGGCACTGTCAGTGCTTCCCCCACACAGATATCACTGTCAGTGCCCCCCACACAGCCAGCACTGACTGTGCTCCTCCCACACAGCCAGCACTGCCAGTGCTCTCACCACACAGCCAGCACTGTCAGTGCTCCCACCACACAGCCAGCACTGTCAGTGCTCCCACCACACAGCCAGCACTGCCAGTGCTCCCACCACACAGCCAGCACTGTCAGTGGTCCCCCCACACAGCCAGCACTGTCAGTTCTCCCACCACACAGCCAGCACTGTCAGTGCTCCCCATACAGCCAGCACTTTCAGTGCTCCCACCACAGAGCCAGCACTGCCAGTGCTCTAACCACACAGCCAGCACTGTCAGTGCTTCCCCCACACAGATATCACTGTCAGTGCCCCCCACACAGCCAGCACTGACTGTGCTCCTCCCACACTACCAGCACTGTCAGTGCTCTCACCACACAGCCAGCACTGTCAGTGCTCCCACCACACAGCCAGCACTGTCAGTGCTCCCACCACACAGCCAGCACTGCCAGTGCTCCCACCACACAGCCAGCACTGTCAGTGGTCCCCCCACACAGCCAGCACTGTCAGTGCTCCCACCACACAGCCAGCACTGTCAGTGCTCCCCATACAGCCAGCACTGTCAGTGCTCCCACCACAGAGTCAGCACTATCAGTGCTCCCCCCATACAGCCAGCATTGTCAGTGCTCCCCACACAGCCAGAACTGTCAGTGCTCCACCCACACAGCCAGCACTGCCCGTGCTCCCCCACACAGCCAGCACTGTCAGTGCTCCCCCACACAACCAGCACTGTCAGTGCTCCACCCTCACAGCCAGCACTGTCTGTGCTCCCACCACACAGCCAGCACTGTCAGTGCTCCCCCACAGAGCCCGCACTGTCAGTGCTCCCACCACACAGCCAGCACTGTCAGTGCTCCCCCACAGCCAGCACTGTCAGTGACCCCACACCACACAGCCAGCACTGTCAGTGCTCCCCACAGCCAACATTGTCAGTGCTCCCACCACATAGCCAGCACTGCCAGTTCTCCACCCACAGTCAGCACTGAGAGTGCGCCCCACACAGCCAGCACTGCCAGTGCTCTCCCACAGAGCTAGCACTGTCAGTGCTCCCCACACAGCCAGCACTGTCAGTGCTCCCACCACACAACCAGCTCTGTCAGTGCTCCCCACACAGCCAGCACTCTCAGTGCTCCCCCACACAGCCAGCACTGTCAGTGCTCCCCCCATACAGACAGCACTGTCAGTGCTCCCCCACACAGCCAGCATTGTCAGTGCTCCCACCGCTCAGCCAGCACTGTCAGTGCTCCCCCACACAGCCAGCACTGTCAGTGCTCCCACCACACAGCCAGCACTGTCAGTGCTCCCCCACACAGCCAGCACTGTCAGTGCTCCCCCCACACAGCCAGCACTGTCAGTGCTCCCACCACACAGCCAGCACTGTCAGTGCTCCCCCCACACAGCCAGCACTGTCAGTGCTCCCACCACACAGCCAGCACTGTCAGTGCTCCCCCCGCACAGCCAGCACTATCAGTGCTCCCCCCACACAGCCAGCACTGTCAATGCTCCCCCCACACAGCCAGCACTTCCAGTGCTACCCCACACAGCCAGCACTGTCAGTGCTCCCACCACACAGCCAGCACTGTCAGTGCTCCCCCCGCACAGCCAGCACTCTCAGTGCTCCCCCCACACAGCCAGCACTGTCAATGCACCCCCCACACAGCCAGCACTTCCAGTGCTACCCCACACAGCCAGCACTGTCAGTGCTCCCACCACACAGCCAGCACTGTCAGTGCTCCCCACACAGACAGCACTGGAAATGCTCCCTCCAAACTGTGTCTGTGTCTCTGTCTGTGTAGCTGTGTCTGTCGGTGTCTCTCTATCTGTCTCTCTCTCTGTCCCTGTCTCTGTCTCTGCCTGTGTCTCTGTCTCTCTCTCTGTGTCTCTGTCTGTATCTCTGTCACTGTCCCAGTCTCTGTCTGTGTCCCTGTCTCTGTCTGCGTCTCTGTCTGTGTCTGTGTCTCTGTCTCTGTCTGTGTCCCTGTCTCTGTCTGTGTCCCTGTCTCTCTCTGTGTCTCTGTCTGTGTCTCTGTGTTTGTCTGTGTCTTAGTCTGTCTGTGTCTCTGTCTATGTCTGTGTCTCTGTCTGTATCTCTGTCTGTGTCTCTGTGTCTGTCTATCTCTCTCTGTGTCTTTGTGTCTGTCTGTGTCTTAGTCTCTGTCTCTGTCTCTGTCTGTGTCTCTGTGTCTGTCGGTCTCTGTGTCTCACTCTCTATCTCTGTCTGTATCTCCGTGTCTGTCAGTGTCTCAGTCTCTGTCTCTATCTGCTGCACAGACTGGGTTTAGGTGTGAGGCACCCACCCAGCTGATCGGCATTGGGGGAGTCACACACACCCAGCTGACTGGCCATGGTGGAGGCACACACCCAGCTGATCGGAAATGGGGAGAGGCACACACCCAGCTGATCGGCAATGGGGAGAGGCACACATCCAGCTGATCGGCAATGGGGAGAGGCACACATCCAGCTGATCGGCAATGGGGAGAGGCACACATCCAGCTGATCGGCATTGGGGGAGTCACACACACCCAGTTGATCGGCAATGTGGGGAAGCACACACACAGCTGACGGGCCATGGGGAGTCACACTGAACCAGCTGATCGGCCATGGGAGAGTCACACAGAGCCAGTTGATCGGCCATGGGGAAGCCACAATGACCCAGCTGATCGGCCATGGGGGAGTCACACAGATCCAGCTCATCGGCCATGGGGGAGTCACACTGAATCAGCTGATCGGCCATGGGAGAGTCACACAGACACAGTTGATCGGCCATGGGGGTGTCACACTGATCCAGCTGATCGGCCATGGGGGAGTCACACCCACCCACCGACAGTCTCTCCTGGTAATGCAGAATGGTAAATCTCTGCCTGTGTCTCTGCCTGTGTCTGTCCAATTCTCTCTCTGTCTGTGTTTCTGTCTGTCAGCCAGCACTGTCAGTGCTCCCCCCACACAGCCAGCACTGTCAGTCCCCCCCCACACAGCCAGCACTGTCAGTGCTCCCCCCACACAGCCAGCACTGCCAGTGATCCCCCCACACAGCCAGCACTGTCAGTGCTCCCACCACACAGCCAGCACTGTCAGTGCTCCCCCACACAGCCAGCACTGTCAGTGTTCCCCCACAAAGCCAGCACTGTCAGTGCTCCCCCCACACAGCCAGCACTGTCAGTGCTCCCCCACGCAGCCAGCACTGTCAGTTCTCCCACCACACAGCCAGCACTGTCAGTGCTCCCCCCAAACAGCCAGCACTTTCAGTGCTCCCCCCACACAGCCAGCACTGTCAGTGCTCCCACCACACAGCCAGCATTGTCAGTGCTCCCCCCACACAGCCAGCACTGCCAGTGATCCCCCCACAAAGCCAGCACTGTCAGTGCTCCCACCACACAGCCAGCACTGTCAGTGCTCCCCCACACAGCCAGCACTGTCAGTGCTCCCCCACAAAGCCAGCACTGTCAGTGCTTCCCCCACACAGCCAGCACTGTCAGTGCTCCCCCACACAGCCAGCACTGTCAGTGCTCCCCCACACAGACAGCACTGTCAGTGCTCCCCACACAGACAGCACTGTCAGTGCTACCCCCACTCAGCCAGCACTCCCCACAGAGCCAGCACCGTCAGTGATCCCACCACACAGCCAGCACTGTCAGTGCTCCCCACACAGCCAGAACTGCCAGTGCTCCCACTGCATAGCCAGCACTGTCAGTGCTCCCCCATACAGCCAGCAGTGTCAGTGCACCCCCACACAGCCAGCACTGTCAGTGCTCCCACCACACAGCCAGCACCGTCAGTGATCCCACCACACAGCCAGCACTGTCAGTGCTCCCCACACAGCCAGAACTGTCAGTGCTCCCACCATACAGCCAGAACTGTCAGTGCTCCCACCATACAGCCAGCACTGTCAGTGCTCCCCACACAGCCAGCACTTGTCAGTGCTCCGACCACACAGCCAGCACTGTCAGTGCTCCCCACACAGCCAGAACTGTCAGTGCTCCCACCATACAGCCAGCACTGTCAGTGCTCCCCACACAGCCAGCACTTGTCAGTGCTCCGACCACACAGCCAGCACTGTCAGTGCTCCCACCACACAGCCAGCACTGTCAGTGCTCCCACCACACAGCCAGCACTACCAGTGCTCCCACCACACAGCCAGCACTGTCAGGGCTCCCCCCACACAGCCAGCACTGTCAGTGCTCCCACCACATAGCCAGCACTGTCTGTGCTTCCCGCACACAGCCAGCTCTGTCAGTGCTCCCCCACACAGCCAGCACTGTCCGTGCTCCCCACACATCCAGCACTGTCAGTCCTCCCCCACACAGACAGCACTGTCAGTGCTCCCACCCCACACAGCCAGCACTGTCAGTGCTCCCCCCACACAGTCGGCACTGCCAGTGCTCCCACCACACAGCCAGCATTGTCAGTGCTCCCACCACACAGCCAGCACTGTCAGTGCCCCCACCCCACACAGCCAGCACTATCAATGCTCACGCACAGCCAGAATTGTCAGTGCTCCCACCACACAGCCCGCACTGCCAGTGCTCCCCCACACAGCCAGCACAGTCAGTGCTCCCACCACACAGCCAGCACTGTCAGTGCTCCCACCACACAGCCAGCACTGCCAGTGCTCCCACAAACAGCCAGCACAGTCAGTGCTCCCACCACACAGACAGCACTGTCAGTGCTTCCACCAGACAGCCAGCACTGTCAGTGCTCCCCACACAGCCAGAACTGTCAGTGCTCCCACCACACAGCCAGCACTGCCAGTGCTTCCCCACACAGCCAGCACAGTCAGTGCTCCCACCACACAGACAGCACTGTCAGTGCTCCCACCACACAGCCAGCACTGTCAGTGCTCCCACCACACAGCCAGCACTGTCAGTGCTCCCATCACACAGCCAGCACTGTCAGTGCTCCCACCATACAGACGGCACTGTCAGTGCTCCCACCGCACAGCCTGCACTGTCAGTGCTCCCACCACGCTGCCAGCACTGTCAGTGCTCCCACCATACAGACGGCACTGTCAGTGCTCCCACCACACAGCCAGCACTGTCAGTGCTCCCACCACACAGCCAGCACTGTCAGTGCTCCCACATCACAGCCAGCACTGTCAGTGCTCCCCCACACAGCCAGCATTGTCAGTGCTCCCCCCACAGAGCCAGCACTGTCAGTGCTCCCCACACAGCCAGTACTGTCAGTGCTCCCCCACACAGCCAGCACTGTCAGTACTCCCACCACACAGCCAGCACTCAGTGCCCCCACCACATAGCCAGCACTGTCAGTACTCCTACCACACTGCCAGCACTGTCAGTGCTCCCACCACACCTGCAGCACTGTCAGTGCTCCCCCACACAGCCAGCACTATCAATGCTCCCCAACAGCCAGCACTGCCAGTTCTCCACCCCCGTAACAAGCACTGTCAGAGCTCCCACCACACAGCCAGCACTGTCAGTGCTACCCCACAAAGCCAGCACTGTCAGTGTCCCCCACACAGCCAGCACTGTCAGTGCTCCCCCCACACAGCCAGCACTGTCAGTGCTCTCACCACACAGCCAGCACTGTCAGTGCTCGCCCCATACAGCCAGCACTGCCAGTGCTCCCCCAAACAGCCAGCACTGACAGTGCTCCCCCACACAGCCAGCACTGTCAGTGCTACCCCACACAGCCAGCACTGTCCGTGCTCTCACCACACAGCCAGCACTGTCAGTGCTTCCCCCACACAGACATCACTGTCAGTGCCCCCCACACAGCCAGCACTGACTGTGCTCCTCCCACACAGCCATCACTGTCAGTGCTCTCACCACACAGCCAGCACTGTCAGTGCACCCACCACACAGCCAGCACTGTCAGTGCTCCCACCACACAGCCAGCACTGTCAGTGCTCCCACCACACAGCCAGCACTGTCAGTGGTCCCCCCACACAGCCAGCACTGTCAGTGCTCCCACCACACAGCCAGCACTGTCAGTGCTCCCCATACAGCCAGCACAGTCAGTGCTCCCACCACACATCCAGCACTATCAGTGCTCCCCCCACACAGCCAGCACTGTCAGTGCTCCCCCACACAGCCAGCACTGTCAGTGCTCCCCACACAGCCAGCACTGTCAGTGCTCCCCCACACAACAGCACTGTCAGTGCTCCCCCCACACAACCAGCACTGTCAGTGCTCCACCCCCACAGCCAGCACTGTCAGTGCTCCCCACAGCCAGCATTGTCAGTGCTCCCACCACACAGCCAGCACTGCCAGTTCTCCACCCACAGTCAGCACTGAGAGTGCGCCCCACACAGCCAGCACTGCCAGTGCTCTCCCACAGAGCTGGCACTGTCAGTGCTCCCCCACACAGCCAGCTCTGTCAGTGCTCCCACCACACAACCAGCACTGTCAGTGCTCCCCACACAGCCAGCACTGTCAGTGCTCCCCCACACAGCCAGCTCTGTCAGTGCTCCCACCACACATCCAGCACTATCAGTGCTCCCCCCACACAGCCAGCACTGTCAGTGCTCCCCCACACAGCCAGCACTGTCAGTGCTCCCCACACAGCCAGCACTGTCAGTGCTCCCCCACACAACAGCACTGTCAGTGCTCCCCCCACACAACCAGCACTGTCAGTGCTCCACCCCCACAGCCAGCACTGTCAGTGCTCCCCACAGCCAGCATTGTCAGTGCTCCCACCACACAGCCAGCACTGCCAGTTCTCCACCCACAGTCAGCACTGAGAGTGCGCCCCACACAGCCAGCACTGCCAGTGCTCTCCCACAGAGCTGGCACTGTCAGTGCTCCCCCACACAGCCAGCTCTGTCAGTGCTCCCACCACACAACCAGCACTGTCAGTGCTCCCCACACAGCCAGCACTGTCAGTGCTCCCCCACACAGCCAGCTCTGTCAGTGCTCCCACCACACAACCAGCACTGTCAGTGCTCTCCCACACAGCCAGCACTATCAGTGCTCCCACACACAGCCAGCACTGTCAGTGCTCCCCCCATACAGCCAGCACTGTCAGTGCTCCCCACACAGCCAGCACTGTCAGTGCTCCCAGCACTCAGCCAGCACTGTCAGTGCTCCCCCACACAGCCAGCACAGTCAGTGCTCCCACCACACAGCCAGCACTGTCAGTGCTCCCCCCACACAGCCAGCACTGTCAGTGTTCCCCCCACACAGCCAGCACTGTCAGTGCTCCCACCGCACAGCCAGCACTGTCAGTGCTCCCCCCAAACAGCCAGCACTGTCAGTGCTCCCCCGCACAGCCAGCACTGTCAGTGCTCCCCCCGCACAGCCAGCACTGCCAGTGCTCCCCCACACAGCCAGCACTGTCAGTGCTCCCACTACACAGCCAGCACGGTCAGTGCTCCCCCCACACAGCCAGCACTGTCAGTGCTCTCACCACACAGCCAGCACTGTCAGTGCTCGCCCCATACAGCCAGCACTGTCAGTGCTCCAGCAACACAGCCAGCACTGTCAGTGCTACCCCACACAGCCAGCACTGTCAGTGCTCTCACCACACAGCCAGCACTGTCAGTGCTTCCCCCACACAGACATCACTGTCAGTGCCCCCCACACAGCCAGCACTGACTGTGCTCCTCCCACACAGCCAGCACTGTCAGTGCTCTCACCACACAGCCAGCACTGTCAGTGCACCCACCACACAGCCAGAACTGTCAGTGCTCCCACCACACAGACAGCACTGCCAGTGCTCCCACCACACAGCCAGCACTGTCAGTGGTCCCCCCACACAGCCAGCACTGTCAGTGCTCCCCACACAGCCAGAACTGTCAGTGCTCCCACCATACAGCCAGCACTGTCAGTGCTCCGCACACAGCCAGCACTGTCAGTGCTCAGACCACACAGCCAGCACTGTCAGTTCTCCCCCACACAGCCAGCACTGTCAGTGCTCCCACCACACAGACAGCACTGTCAGTGCTCCCACCACACAGCCAGCACTAGCAGTGCTCCCACCACACAGCCAGCACTGTCAGGGCCCCCCCCACACAGCCAGCACTGTCAGTGCTCCCACCACATAGCCAGCACTGTCAGTCGTCCCCCACACAGACAGCACTGTCAGTGCTCCCACCCCACACAGCCAGCACTGTCAGTGCTCCCCCCACACAGTCGACACTGCCAGTGCTCCCACCACACAGCCAGCATTGTCAGTGCTCCCACCACACAGCCAGCACTGTCAGTGCCCCCACACCACACAGCCAGCACTATCAGTGCTCACACACAGCCAGACTTGTCAGTGCTCCCACCACACAGCCAGCAGTCAGTGCTCCCACCACACAGCCAGCACAGTCAGTGCTCCCACCACACAGACAGCACTGTCAGTGCTCCCACCAGACAGCCAGCACTGTCAGTGCTCCCCACACAGCCAGAACTGTCAGTACTCCCACCACACAGCCAGCACTCAGTGCCCCCACCACATAGCCAGCACTGTCAGTACTCCTACCACACTGCCAGCACTGTCAGTGCTCCCACCACACAGGCAGCACTGTCAGTGCTCCCCCACACAGCCAGCACTATCAATGCTACCCAACAGCCAGCACTGCCAGTTCTCCACCCCCGTAACAAGCACTGTCAGAGCTCCCACCACACAGCCAGCACTGTCAGTGCTTCCCCCACACAGACATCACTGTCAGTGCCCCCCACACAGCCAGCACTGACTGTGCTCCTCCCACACAGCCAGCACTGTCAGTGCTCTCACCACACAGCCAGCACTGTCAGTGCACCCACCACACAGCCAGAACTGTCAGTGCTCCCACCACACAGCCAGCACTGCCAGTGCTCCCACCACACAGCCAGCACTGTCAGTGGTCCCCCCACACAGCCAGCACTGTCAGTGCTCCCCACACAGCCAGAACTGTCAGTGCTCCCACCATACAGCCAGCACTGTCAGTGCTCCCCACACAGCCAGCACTGTCAGTGCTCAGACCACACAGCCAGCACTGTCAGTTCTCCCCCACACAGCCAGCACTGTCAGTGCTCCCACCACACAGCCAGCACTGTCAGTGCTCCCACCACACAGCCAGCACTAGCAGTGCTCCCACCACACAGCCAGCACTGTCAGGGCCCCCCCCACACAGCCAGCACTGTCAGTGCTCCCACCACATAGCCAGCACTGTCAGTCGTCCCCCACACAGACAGCACTGTCAGTGCTCCCACCCCACACAGCCAGCACTGTCACTGCTCCCCCCACACAGTCGACACTGCCAGTGCTCCCACCACACAGCCAGCATTGTCAGTGCTCCCACCACACAGCCAGCACTGTCAGTGCCCCCACACCACACAGCCAGCACTATCAGTGCTCACACACAGCCAGACTTGTCAGTGCTCCCACCACACAGCCAGCAGTCAGTGCTCCCACCACACAGCCAGCACTGTCAGTGCTCCCACCACACAGCCAGCACTGCCAGTGCTCCCCCAAACAGCCAGCACAGTCAGTGCTCCCACCACACAGACAGCACTGTCAGTGCTCCCACCAGACAGCCAGCACTGTTAGTGCTCCCCACACAGCCAGAACTGTCAGTACTCCCACCACACAGCCAGCACTCAGTGCCCCCACCACATAGCCAGCACTGTCAGTACTCCTACCACACTGCCAGCACTGTCAGTGCTCCCACCACACAGGCAGCACTGTCAGTGCTCCCCCACACAGCCAGCACTATCAATGCTACCCAACAGCCAGCACTGCCAGTTCTCCACCCCCGTAACAAGCACTGTCAGAGCTCCCACCACACAGCCAGCACTGTCAGTGCTACCCCACACAGCCAGCACTGTCAGTGTCCCCCACACAGCCAGCACTGTCAGTGCTCCCCCACACAGCCAGCACTGCCAGTGCTCTCACCACACAGCCAGCACTGTCAGTGCTCGCCCCATACAGCCAGCACTGCCAGTGCTCCCCCAAACAGCCAGCACTGACAGTGCTCCCCCACACAGCCAGCACTGTCAGTGCTACCCCACACAGCCAGCACTGTCCGTGCTCTCACCACACAGCCAGCACTGTCAGTGCTTCCCCCACACAGACATCATTGTCAGTGCCCCCCACACAGCCAGCACTGACTGTGCTCCTCCCACACAGCCATCACTGTCAGTGCTCTCACCACACAGCCAGCACTGTCAGTGCACCCACCACACAGCCAGCACTGTCAGTGCTCCCACCACACAGCCAGCACTGCCAGTGCTCCCACCACACAGCCAGCACTGTCAGTGGTCCCCCCACACAGCCAGCACTGTCAGTGCTCCCACCAAACAGCCAGCACTGTCAGTGCTCCCCATACAGCCAGCACAGTCAGTGCTCCCACCACACATCCAGCACTATCAGTGCTCCCCCCACACAGCCAGCACTGTCAGTGCTCCCCCCACACAGCCAGCACTGTCAGTGCTCCCCACACAGCCAGCACTGTCAGTGCTCCCCCACACAACAGCACTGTCAGTGCTCCCCCCACAAAACCAGCACTGTCAGTGCTCCACCCCCAAGGCCAGCACTGTCAGTGCTCCCCACAGCCAGCATTGTCAGTGCTCCCACCACACAGCCAGCACTGCCAGTTCTCCACCCACAGTCAGCACTGAGAGTGCGCCCCACACAGCCAGCACTGCCAGTGCTCTCCCACAGAGCCAGCACTGTCAGTGCTCCCCCACACAGCCAGCACTGTCAGTGCTCCCAGCACTCAACCAGCACTGTCAGTGCTCCCCCACACAGCCAGCACAGTCAGTGCTCCCACCACACAGCCAGCACTGTCAGTGCTCCCCCCACACAGCCAGCACTGTCAGTGTTCCCCACACACAGCCAGCACTGTCAGTGCTCCCACCGCACAGCCAGCACTGTCAGTGCTCCCCCCACACAGCCAGAACTGTCAGTGCTCCCCCGCACAGCCAGCACTGTCAGTGCTCCCCCCGCACAGCCAGCACTGTCAGTGCTCCCCCACACAGCCAGCACTGCCAGTTCTCCACCCCCGTAACAAGCACTGTCAGAGCTCCCACCACACAGCCAGCACTGTCAGTGCTTCCCCCACACAGACATCACTGTCAGTGCCCCCCACACAGCCAGCACTGACTGTGCTCCTCCCACACAGCCAGCACTGTCAGTGCTCTCACCACACAGCCAGCACTGTCAGTGCACCCACCACACAGCCAGAACTGTCAGTGCTCCCACCACACAGCCAGCACTGCCAGTGCTCCCACCACACAGCCAGCACTGTCAGTGGTCCCCCCACACAGCCAGCACTGTCAGTGCTCCCCACACAGCCAGAACTGTCAGTGCTCCCACCATACAGCCAGCACTGTCAGTGCTCCCCACACAGCCAGCACTGTCAGTGCTCAGACCACACAGCCAGCACTGTCAGTTCTCCCCCACACAGCCAGCACTGTCAGTGCTCCCACCACACAGCCAGCACTGTCAGTGCTCCCACCACACAGCCAGCACTAGCAGTGCTCCCACCACACAGCCAGCACTGTCAGGGCCCCCCCCACACAGCCAGCACTGTCAGTGCTCCCACCACATAGCCAGCACTGTCAGTCGTCCCCCACACAGACAGCACTGTCAGTGCTCCCACCCCACACAGCCAGCACTGTCACTGCTCCCCCCACACAGTCGACACTGCCAGTGCTCCCACCACACAGCCAGCATTGTCAGTGCTCCCACCACACAGCCAGCACTGTCAGTGCCCCCACACCACACAGCCAGCACTATCAGTGCTCACACACAGCCAGACTTGTCAGTGCTCCCACCACACAGCCAGCAGTCAGTGCTCCCACCACACAGCCAGCACTGTCAGTGCTCCCACCACACAGCCAGCACTGCCAGTGCTCCCCCAAACAGCCAGCACAGTCAGTGCTCCCACCACACAGACAGCACTGTCAGTGCTCCCACCAGACAGCCAGCACTGTTAGTGCTCCCCACACAGCCAGAACTGTCAGTACTCCCACCACACAGCCAGCACTCAGTGCCCCCACCACATAGCCAGCACTGTCAGTACTCCTACCACACTGCCAGCACTGTCAGTGCTCCCACCACACAGGCAGCACTGTCAGTGCTCCCCCACACAGCCAGCACTATCAATGCTACCCAACAGCCAGCACTGCCAGTTCTCCACCCCCGTAACAAGCACTGTCAGAGCTCCCACCACACAGCCAGCACTGTCAGTGCTACCCCACACAGCCAGCACTGTCAGTGTCCCCCACACAGCCAGCACTGTCAGTGCTCCCCCACACAGCCAGCACTGCCAGTGCTCTCACCACACAGCCAGCACTGTCAGTGCTCGCCCCATACAGCCAGCACTGCCAGTGCTCCCCCAAACAGCCAGCACTGACAGTGCTCCCCCACACAGCCAGCACTGTCAGTGCTACCCCACACAGCCAGCACTGTCCGTGCTCTCACCACACAGCCAGCACTGTCAGTGCTTCCCCCACACAGACATCATTGTCAGTGCCCCCCACACAGCCAGCACTGACTGTGCTCCTCCCACACAGCCATCACTGTCAGTGCTCTCACCACACAGCCAGCACTGTCAGTGCACCCACCACACAGCCAGCACTGTCAGTGCTCCCACCACACAGCCAGCACTGCCAGTGCTCCCACCACACAGCCAGCACTGTCAGTGGTCCCCCCACACAGCCAGCACTGTCAGTGCTCCCACCAAACAGCCAGCACTGTCAGTGCTCCCCATACAGCCAGCACAGTCAGTGCTCCCACCACACATCCAGCACTATCAGTGCTCCCCCCACACAGCCAGCACTGTCAGTGCTCCCCCCACACAGCCAGCACTGTCAGTGCTCCCCACACAGCCAGCACTGTCAGTGCTCCCCCACACAACAGCACTGTCAGTGCTCCCCCCACAAAACCAGCACTGTCAGTGCTCCACCCCCAAGGCCAGCACTGTCAGTGCTCCCCACAGCCAGCATTGTCAGTGCTCCCACCACACAGCCAGCACTGCCAGTTCTCCACCCACAGTCAGCACTGAGAGTGCGCCCCACACAGCCAGCACTGCCAGTGCTCTCCCACAGAGCCAGCACTGTCAGTGCTCCCCCACACAGCCAGCACTGTCAGTGCTCCCAGCACTCAACCAGCACTGTCAGTGCTCCCCCACACAGCCAGCACAGTCAGTGCTCCCACCACACAGCCAGCACTGTCAGTGCTCCCCCCACACAGCCAGCACTGTCAGTGTTCCCC
Organism: Scyliorhinus torazame; assembly: GCF_047496885.1. NCBI lineage: Eukaryota > Metazoa > Chordata > Chondrichthyes > Carcharhiniformes > Scyliorhinidae > Scyliorhinus > Scyliorhinus torazame. Next base: position 31,071,380 of record NC_092711.1, on the reverse strand, counting down.
ACACACAGCCAGCACTGTCAGTGCTCCCACCGCACAGCCAGCACTGTCAGTGCTCCCCCCACACAGCCAGAACTGTCAGTGCTCCCCCGCACAGCCAGCACTGTCAGTGCTCCCCCCGCACAGCCAGCACTGTCAGTGCTCCCCCACACAGCCAGCACTGTCAGTGCTCCGACTACACAGCCAGCACGGTCAGTGCTCCCCCCACACAGCCAGCACTGTCAGTGCTCTCACCACACAGCCAGCACTGTCAGTGCTCGCCCCATACAGCCAGCACTGTCAGTGCTCCAGCAACACAGCCAGCACTGTCAGTGCTACCCCACACAGCCAGCACTGTCAGTGCTCTCACCACACAGCCAGCACTGTCAGTGCTTCCCCCACACAGGCATCACTGTCAGTGCCCCCCACACAGCCAGCACTGACTGTGCTCCTCCCACACAGCCAGCACTGGCAGTGCTCTCACCACACAGCCAGCACTGTCAGTGCACCCACCACACAGCCAGAACTGTCAGTGCTCCCACCACACAGCCAGCACTGCCAGTGCTCCCACCACACAGCCAGCACTGTCAGTGGTCCCCCCACACAGCCAGCACTGTCAGTGCTCCCCACACAGCCAGAACTGTCAGTGCTCCCACCATACAGCCAGCACTGTCAGTGCTCCCCACACAGCCAGCACTGTCAGTGCTCCGACCACACAGCCAGCACTGTCAGTTCTCCCCCACACAGCCAGCACTGTCAGTGCTCCCACCACACAGCCAGCACTGTCAGTGCTCCCACCACACAGCCAGCACTAGCAGTGCTCCCACCACACAGCCAGCACTGTCAGGGCTCCCCCCACACAGCCAGCACTGTCAGTGCTCCCACCACATAGCCAGCACTGTCTGTGCTTCCGCACACAGCCAGCTCTGTCAGTGCTCCCCCACACAGCCAGCACTGTCCGTGCTCCCCACACATCCAGCACTGTCAGTCGTCCCCCACACAGACAGCACTGTCAGTGCTCCCACCCCACACAGCCAGCACTGTCAGTGCTCCCCCCACACAGTCGACACTGCCAGTGCTCCCACCACACAGCCAGCATTGTCAGTGCTCCCACCACACAGCCAGCACTGTCAGTGCCCCCACACCACACAGCCAGCACTATCAGTGCTCACGCACAGCCAGACTTGTCAGTGCTCCCACCACACAGCCAGCACTGCCAGTGCTCCCCCACACAGCCAGCACAGTCAGTGCTCCCACCACACAGCCAGCACTGTCAGTGCTCCCACCACACAGCCAGCACTGCCAGTGCTCCCCCAAACAGCCAGCACAGTCAGTGCTCCCACCACACAGACAGCACTGTCAGTGCTCCCACCAGACAGCCAGCACTGTCAGTGCTCCCCACACAGCCAGAACTGTCAGTGCTCCCACCACACAGCCAGCACTGCCAGTGCTTCCCCACACAGCCAGCACAGTCAGTGCTCCCACCACACAGACAGCACTGTCAGTGCTCCCACCACACAGCCAGCACTGTCAGTGCTCCCATCACACAGCCAGCACTGTCAGTGCTCCCACCATACAGACGGCACTGTCAGTGCTCCCACCGCACAGCCAGCACTGTCAGTGCTCCCACCACACAACCAGCACTGTCAGTACACCCACCACACAGCCAGCACTGTCAGTGCCCCCACCCCACACAGCCAGCACTATCAATGCTCCCCAACAGCCAGCACTGCCAGTTCTCCACCCACGTAGCAAGCACTGTCAGAGCTCCTACCACACAGCCAGCACTGTCAGTGCTACCCCCCATACAGCCAGCACTGTCAGTGCTCCCCCCACACAGCCAGCACTGTCAGTGCTACCCCACACAGCCAGCACAGTCAGTGCTCTCACCACACAGCCGGCACTGTCAGTGCTTCCCCCACACAGATATCACTGTCAGTGCCCCCCACACAGCCAGCACTGACTGTGCTCCTCCCACACAGCCAGCACTGCCAGTGCTCTCACCACACAGCCAGCACTGTCAGTGCTCCCACCACACAGCCAGCACTGTCAGTGCTCCCACCACACAGCCAGCACTGCCAGTGCTCCCACCACACAGCCAGCACTGTCAGTGGTCCCCCCACACAGCCAGCACTGTCAGTTCTCCCACCACACAGCCAGCACTGTCAGTGCTCCCCATACAGCCAGCACTTTCAGTGCTCCCACCACAGAGCCAGCACTGCCAGTGCTCTAACCACACAGCCAGCACTGTCAGTGCTTCCCCCACACAGATATCACTGTCAGTGCCCCCCACACAGCCAGCACTGACTGTGCTCCTCCCACACTACCAGCACTGTCAGTGCTCTCACCACACAGCCAGCACTGTCAGTGCTCCCACCACACAGCCAGCACTGTCAGTGCTCCCACCACACAGCCAGCACTGCCAGTGCTCCCACCACACAGCCAGCACTGTCAGTGGTCCCCCCACACAGCCAGCACTGTCAGTGCTCCCACCACACAGCCAGCACTGTCAGTGCTCCCCATACAGCCAGCACTGTCAGTGCTCCCACCACAGAGTCAGCACTATCAGTGCTCCCCCCATACAGCCAGCATTGTCAGTGCTCCCCACACAGCCAGAACTGTCAGTGCTCCACCCACACAGCCAGCACTGCCCGTGCTCCCCCACACAGCCAGCACTGTCAGTGCTCCCCCACACAACCAGCACTGTCAGTGCTCCACCCTCACAGCCAGCACTGTCTGTGCTCCCACCACACAGCCAGCACTGTCAGTGCTCCCCCACAGAGCCCGCACTGTCAGTGCTCCCACCACACAGCCAGCACTGTCAGTGCTCCCCCACAGCCAGCACTGTCAGTGACCCCACACCACACAGCCAGCACTGTCAGTGCTCCCCACAGCCAACATTGTCAGTGCTCCCACCACATAGCCAGCACTGCCAGTTCTCCACCCACAGTCAGCACTGAGAGTGCGCCCCACACAGCCAGCACTGCCAGTGCTCTCCCACAGAGCTAGCACTGTCAGTGCTCCCCCACACAGCCAGCACTGTCAGTGCTCCCACCACACAACCAGCTCTGTCAGTGCTCCCCACACAGCCAGCACTCTCAGTGCTCCCCCACACAGCCAGCACTGTCAGTGCTCCCCCCATACAGACAGCACTGTCAGTGCTCCCCCACACAGCCAGCATTGTCAGTGCTCCCACCGCTCAGCCAGCACTGTCAGTGCTCCCCCACACAGCCAGCACTGTCAGTGCTCCCACCACACAGCCAGCACTGTCAGTGCTCCCCCACACAGCCAGCACTGTCAGTGCTCCCCCCACACAGCCAGCACTGTCAGTGCTCCCACCACACAGCCAGCACTGTCAGTGCTCCCCCCACACAGCCAGCACTGTCAGTGCTCCCACCACACAGCCAGCACTGTCAGTGCTCCCCCCGCACAGCCAGCACTATCAGTGCTCCCCCCACACAGCCAGCACTGTCAATGCTCCCCCCACACAGCCAGCACTTCCAGTGCTACCCCACACAGCCAGCACTGTCAGTGCTCCCACCACACAGCCAGCACTGTCAGTGCTCCCCCCGCACAGCCAGCACTCTCAGTGCTCCCCCCACACAGCCAGCACTGTCAATGCACCCCCCACACAGCCAGCACTTCCAGTGCTACCCCACACAGCCAGCACTGTCAGTGCTCCCACCACACAGCCAGCACTGTCAGTGCTCCCCACACAGACAGCACTGGAAATGCTCCCTCCAAACTGTGTCTGTGTCTCTGTCTGTGTAGCTGTGTCTGTCGGTGTCTCTCTATCTGTCTCTCTCTCTGTCCCTGTCTCTGTCTCTGCCTGTGTCTCTGTCTCTCTCTCTGTGTCTCTGTCTGTATCTCTGTCACTGTCCCAGTCTCTGTCTGTGTCCCTGTCTCTGTCTGCGTCTCTGTCTGTGTCTGTGTCTCTGTCTCTGTCTGTGTCCCTGTCTCTGTCTGTGTCCCTGTCTCTCTCTGTGTCTCTGTCTGTGTCTCTGTGTTTGTCTGTGTCTTAGTCTGTCTGTGTCTCTGTCTATGTCTGTGTCTCTGTCTGTATCTCTGTCTGTGTCTCTGTGTCTGTCTATCTCTCTCTGTGTCTTTGTGTCTGTCTGTGTCTTAGTCTCTGTCTCTGTCTCTGTCTGTGTCTCTGTGTCTGTCGGTCTCTGTGTCTCACTCTCTATCTCTGTCTGTATCTCCGTGTCTGTCAGTGTCTCAGTCTCTGTCTCTATCTGCTGCACAGACTGGGTTTAGGTGTGAGGCACCCACCCAGCTGATCGGCATTGGGGGAGTCACACACACCCAGCTGACTGGCCATGGTGGAGGCACACACCCAGCTGATCGGAAATGGGGAGAGGCACACACCCAGCTGATCGGCAATGGGGAGAGGCACACATCCAGCTGATCGGCAATGGGGAGAGGCACACATCCAGCTGATCGGCAATGGGGAGAGGCACACATCCAGCTGATCGGCATTGGGGGAGTCACACACACCCAGTTGATCGGCAATGTGGGGAAGCACACACACAGCTGACGGGCCATGGGGAGTCACACTGAACCAGCTGATCGGCCATGGGAGAGTCACACAGAGCCAGTTGATCGGCCATGGGGAAGCCACAATGACCCAGCTGATCGGCCATGGGGGAGTCACACAGATCCAGCTCATCGGCCATGGGGGAGTCACACTGAATCAGCTGATCGGCCATGGGAGAGTCACACAGACACAGTTGATCGGCCATGGGGGTGTCACACTGATCCAGCTGATCGGCCATGGGGGAGTCACACCCACCCACCGACAGTCTCTCCTGGTAATGCAGAATGGTAAATCTCTGCCTGTGTCTCTGCCTGTGTCTGTCCAATTCTCTCTCTGTCTGTGTTTCTGTCTGTCAGCCAGCACTGTCAGTGCTCCCCCCACACAGCCAGCACTGTCAGTCCCCCCCCCACACAGCCAGCACTGTCAGTGCTCCCCCCACACAGCCAGCACTGCCAGTGATCCCCCCACACAGCCAGCACTGTCAGTGCTCCCACCACACAGCCAGCACTGTCAGTGCTCCCCCACACAGCCAGCACTGTCAGTGTTCCCCCACAAAGCCAGCACTGTCAGTGCTCCCCCCACACAGCCAGCACTGTCAGTGCTCCCCCACGCAGCCAGCACTGTCAGTTCTCCCACCACACAGCCAGCACTGTCAGTGCTCCCCCCAAACAGCCAGCACTTTCAGTGCTCCCCCCACACAGCCAGCACTGTCAGTGCTCCCACCACACAGCCAGCATTGTCAGTGCTCCCCCCACACAGCCAGCACTGCCAGTGATCCCCCCACAAAGCCAGCACTGTCAGTGCTCCCACCACACAGCCAGCACTGTCAGTGCTCCCCCACACAGCCAGCACTGTCAGTGCTCCCCCACAAAGCCAGCACTGTCAGTGCTTCCCCCACACAGCCAGCACTGTCAGTGCTCCCCCACACAGCCAGCACTGTCAGTGCTCCCCCACACAGACAGCACTGTCAGTGCTCCCCACACAGACAGCACTGTCAGTGCTACCCCCACTCAGCCAGCACTCCCCACAGAGCCAGCACCGTCAGTGATCCCACCACACAGCCAGCACTGTCAGTGCTCCCCACACAGCCAGAACTGCCAGTGCTCCCACTGCATAGCCAGCACTGTCAGTGCTCCCCCATACAGCCAGCAGTGTCAGTGCACCCCCACACAGCCAGCACTGTCAGTGCTCCCACCACACAGCCAGCACCGTCAGTGATCCTACCACACAGCCAGCACTGTCAGTGCTCCCCACACAGCCAGAACTGTCAGTGCTCCCACCATACAGCCAGCACTGTCAGTGCTCCCCACACAGCCAGCACTTGTCAGTGCTCCGACCACACAGCCAGCACTGTCAGTGCTCCCCACACAGCCAGAACTGTCAGTGCTCCCACCATACAGCCAGCACTGTCAGTGCTCCCCACACAGCCAGCACTTGTCAGTGCTCCGACCACACAGCCAGCACTGTCAGTGCTCCCACCACACAGCCAGCACTGTCAGTGCTCCCACCACACAGCCAGCACTACCAGTGCTCCCACCACACAGCCAGCACTGTCAGGGCTCCCCCCACACAGCCAGCACTGTCAGTGCTCCCACCACATAGCCAGCACTGTCTGTGCTTCCCGCACACAGCCAGCTCTGTCAGTGCTCCCCCACACAGCCAGCACTGTCCGTGCTCCCCACACATCCAGCACTGTCAGTCCTCCCCCACACAGACAGCACTGTCAGTGCTCCCACCCCACACAGCCAGCACTGTCAGTGCTCCCCCCACACAGTCGGCACTGCCAGTGCTCCCACCACACAGCCAGCATTGTCAGTGCTCCCACCACACAGCCAGCACTGTCAGTGCCCCCACCCCACACAGCCAGCACTATCAATGCTCACGCACAGCCAGAATTGTCAGTGCTCCCACCACACAGCCCGCACTGCCAGTGCTCCCCCACACAGCCAGCACAGTCAGTGCTCCCACCACACAGCCAGCACTGTCAGTGCTCCCACCACACAGCCAGCACTGCCAGTGCTCCCACAAACAGCCAGCACAGTCAGTGCTCCCACCACACAGACAGCACTGTCAGTGCTTCCACCAGACAGCCAGCACTGTCAGTGCTCCCCACACAGCCAGAACTGTCAGTGCTCCCACCACACAGCCAGCACTGCCAGTGCTTCCCCACACAGCCAGCACAGTCAGTGCTCCCACCACACAGACAGCACTGTCAGTGCTCCCACCACACAGCCAGCACTGTCAGTGCTCCCACCACACAGCCAGCACTGTCAGTGCTCCCATCACACAGCCAGCACTGTCAGTGCTCCCACCATACAGACGGCACTGTCAGTGCTCCCACCGCACAGCCTGCACTGTCAGTGCTCCCACCACGCTGCCAGCACTGTCAGTGCTCCCACCATACAGACGGCACTGTCAGTGCTCCCACCACACAGCCAGCACTGTCAGTGCTCCCACCACACAGCCAGCACTGTCAGTGCTCCCACATCACAGCCAGCACTGTCAGTGCTCCCCCACACAGCCAGCATTGTCAGTGCTCCCCCCACAGAGCCAGCACTGTCAGTGCTCCCCACACAGCCAGTACTGTCAGTGCTCCCCCACACAGCCAGCACTGTCAGTACTCCCACCACACAGCCAGCACTCAGTGCCCCCACCACATAGCCAGCACTGTCAGTACTCCTACCACACTGCCAGCACTGTCAGTGCTCCCACCACACCTGCAGCACTGTCAGTGCTCCCCCACACAGCCAGCACTATCAATGCTCCCCAACAGCCAGCACTGCCAGTTCTCCACCCCCGTAACAAGCACTGTCAGAGCTCCCACCACACAGCCAGCACTGTCAGTGCTACCCCACAAAGCCAGCACTGTCAGTGTCCCCCACACAGCCAGCACTGTCAGTGCTCCCCCCACACAGCCAGCACTGTCAGTGCTCTCACCACACAGCCAGCACTGTCAGTGCTCGCCCCATACAGCCAGCACTGCCAGTGCTCCCCCAAACAGCCAGCACTGACAGTGCTCCCCCACACAGCCAGCACTGTCAGTGCTACCCCACACAGCCAGCACTGTCCGTGCTCTCACCACACAGCCAGCACTGTCAGTGCTTCCCCCACACAGACATCACTGTCAGTGCCCCCCACACAGCCAGCACTGACTGTGCTCCTCCCACACAGCC